>NC_056746.1:1438093714-1438393714 GCF_019279795.1 Protopterus annectens | reverse complement strand
CAACTTGTATGCAAAATGGTATTAAATTGTGGGTATTTCCTGTAGGTAGTACTAGCCGAAGTTCCATCCTGTTGTACCGTTATTTTAACACCCAAAAATGTAATAATAACTGGAGGATAACACATAGTAAATTGAATACCCCACTTATTCTCATTTAAATAACTAACAAATTTCTGTAGAGACATTGGATCAGATCTCCAGCCAAGCCAACAATCAAGATACCTCCGCCAGATGTCCATGCAATCCAAAAAAATATTATAGCTGCTATCATAGATGACCTGCTCTTCTACATATTCCATAAATAAATCGGCATGTATGGGAGCAAAAGAAGCTCCCATGGCTGTTCCCTTAAGTTGAAAGTAACACTGGTCCTTGAAATAAAACACATTCTTGTTTAAAACATGCTCCTTTAAACAAAGTAAAAATGTGTTGAAACCTGGACTATATAACATAGCCCGGTTTAACTAAAATTCAAGGACATAAAGCTTTAAGATACTAGGTCAGATAAACAGAGGTTCATTTAATGACCCTCTCCCTGAAATAATTGGCCTGTCTAGAGGTTGTCAAAAATCTTTATGCATCTTGGGCAATAAGTAAAAAAATTGTCTAGCTGGATCAGGAACTGTTAAATAAATCTTTAGTACTTTCTTCCTCGTGAGCTAGTTGTAAGAATTTATCAGTCTCATTTTAAACAGCAATGTAGGGTCTAATTCCATCTTCTATTAAAAACAGTGGTCCAGCAATTATCTCTGAGCCTCTTCAAAATACATTGCCCAGTCCCGGACTACTAATGCACCCCCCCTTATCTGCAGTAGTAATAACCAAATTTGTATTATTGTTCAGATCTTCCATAGCTCTTTGTTGCACTCCTGTAAGGTTATTCCAACAAATCCCCTAATGAGAATTATGCAAACAATGTAGATCCCTAAGCATTTGTTAAAAAAATTGCTACATTTTTATTAACAGGAGGAACAAAAGTAGGTGGTCTAAATCTAAAATCTCTTTCATTCCTTTCCATCTGCCACTGCTGATCATGAAAGTGTAATTTTAGGTTCAACAATCTACAAAAGCAATAACATCCTGAGGAAAAATATCCTTAGGCACTGCATAACTCTGAATAAAACCTAGACTTTTATTCAGTAACTCAATTTCAACAGTAGACAAAGGAACAGAAATATTGTGTACATTCTGATTGGATCCTATTTTGGGGCCGTCATTTGTAAGAGAATCTCCAGACTGGACACACCAGTGGTGATGCTTACTTCCAGCCTGTCTCCTTCTTCCAAAGGGGAATTCTTCTTCTTCACTATCGGTGTCTTAACATCAGTATCCATGGCCAAAGAATAATCCTCGGCCGAAGTGTCCGAAGTATGTTCATGTCAGTTCAAAATGGACTTCTGTTTCTTATGCTTCCCAATACCCGACGGCCAATTGCTATTTTCAAAAAACTGAACAGACTTTTTCCTACTAAATTGTTTGCCATATGCATAATGTCCCTTTGATATTTATTTTTTGATCATCTGAGATCTCATTTATTTTTATATAGCCATTAAGTATTTAGATAATTAAACCAACTGTTCTTGGTGCACAGATTCAGACTCAAAAGGTTTTACTATCTCACCTCACATAGTTTGGAAATGGTAGATACCAAACCACCAATTTTAAGCTCATAAAAAGACATTAAAATTTTAAAGAAAAGCATAGAAGCTGACTGCTGGGCTTCCTGCTATTGTTGAAAAAACAAATCATCCATGCCTATAACATGGGGCTGAATATGAACCCGAAGGGCCCTAGGGGTAATGCTTAACATTATAAACATTAAACAGTCTAAAATGCCACACATTCAATCTCAACTCCTTCACAGTTGTTGATTTGTTTAAAAGTTTCAGTACATGCTGTAGAATTAAGTACAGTACAGGTTTGTGTGGATACACCCTCACATGAACATTCAAAAACTGCTACGTCTTCCATATCAGCCGAAAGACCACTTAATTGCGCCAGATCCGTTTTCCAATGTGAACACACAAAAAAAAAATACCGTGAGACGTGGGGAGGTAGTGTATAACAAGAAATTGGATTTAAGGCAGATTTTCCAAGAAGCGAAATTTTGGTTGTGGATTAAAAGGTTGGGGTTTTTAAACACTGCTCTATTGTATAAATGTATAAAGAATGTCATTTTTTTGTGTAAATAAGCTGTATAAATATAGGTTCAATAAAGTCACTTGCTCTTGCTCTTCAAGAAGTGTGTTGGGGTCTTTTAGTTTGGGCAGATAAGACCCCCAGTTTATCATCTCATCGAATCTAAGTTGTAGCATACACAAGAGTGCAGCACCCCCCTCCCCATGCACTGCTGGAAAATGAGTCCAGGAACCTGGTGTTGGAATAAAACCTACAACCTTCTGATCTTCCAGCACCAAAGGTGAAGGTGCAATTTGTTAAACTGAGTTCCAGTGAAATTTGTACATCCTCTTTGAAAAGTAGATTGAACTCCAGTTAATTATGTTCTTCTGGGTACTTACTGCTGCCAACTTTTGTAAGATGCAAATATAACTGTCTTGAAACCTTTAGCAAAAGTAAAGAAGTAATGTAGCCACTGTTTTCCACCATTTAAACTGCGTACTGCATTGTTGCAGTACTAAAGAAGACAATCCTCTGAAATCAGGTAAAATTGTTGTTTCAGATATAGACTTTGTCTAAGAATCCATTCATTGTAAATTGTTTCTCCTCATATCTGAGCACAAGTATTCAGAATACAAATGGGTCTGTAGGTTGTTTCTAGAGAGTGGTCTCCTATGTGGAAAGAAATTGACAAACATCTTTGAAATAATTATATGTAATCTTCTCTTATACTATGATTTATCAAGAAGTTGAGGAGGATGGAAAATAATGTGGGGCAAGTTTTAAAAAAATTAGGTGGGATGAGACCAGTATCAGGGATAGTAGTAGATACTTTTAAACTGCATCTTAGAGTAACCGTTTGTAAATTAAAATTACTGTTAGCAATTCATAATTACAGAAAAGTGGTTGTAATTAGGAATGGCTTTTCAAACTGTGAAATAATTCTTGTCTAGGTTATTAATACATGGTGAGGAAAGTTTCCTGGGTGAAGAAAAAGGTTGATACTTTTCCAAAAACTTTTGATATAAGTAATTTACTCTGGCTACTGGGAAATGGGTTACACTTGCACTGTTTGCTAACTTCTAAAATTTCTCACCACATGGTACTAGGTGAAAGAAGTGGATGCTGTCTCCTTCATATATTGCACCTATGCTACATCTTATTTATTTGACATTTGTTAACTGAGTTAGTCCATCTGAGCCAATGGCCAATTTATTTCAATGGAGACCCAAGGAGAAAAGCTCCAGCAATAGAAACCTAAAAAGATAACATAGTAGGCAATATACAAAACACAAGAAAAACAGTGCAGCAATACAACATAAACAAAAATTAGATATGGAATAATCGGGTAAAACAAATAACTGTAATAACAGTAAAAAAAATGAAGTAAATACAACTAGCACATTTTAAGTATTTACAATAATGACATATCTTTTCCAAGTAGCACAATGTAGTATTGTGTAGTGAACAGATTAGTCATTGAATCATTAGATGTAGACAGGTAATTAAATGAAAGGAAAATGCAGATTATGGAGGATTTAGGCAAGGACAGGCTTTTGAGTTCAGAAAGTAGTGCTTTTGACTTCAGTTTTAAAGCAGCTGGAACTTTTGATGCTACGAATGTGAGGTGGTAGCCTATTCCACATAAGGGACACAGAGTGTTTATAGAGGAGTTTACCATAAGTTTTGTTGGGTTTATAGATGTCTAGAAGGTGTTGGTCAGAACTACGAAAAGACCGGGTTGGGGTATAAGGGGATACTAAGGTAGAGAGTGATGGTCAGGGTAGTGGTTTATTGAGCAGGGAGTGTGTCGATTACAGCTGGGCAAATAGTAAGACCTGAGGGAATTTTGGCCATTGAAGCTGTTTCAGAGCAAGGCAATGATGGGATTCATAAGGTTAGTTACTGATGAATCTGGCTATGTTATTGTAAGCTTGTTCTAGTTTGGAGAGAAGGTTTGACTGGAGGTGAGTTAGGATAAGGGAAGCGTAGAAGAGATATGGAAAGAGATAGGCTTGGGCAAGGGTGGGTTTGGAGTTGGGAGCAAGAAATTTCTTATTCCTGTAGAGAAGACCCACTTTCTGGTTAGTTTTTTTGATAGTGTTGGATATGGATGTCGAATTTGAGTTAGTCACAGATTATTGTACGCAGTAATTTAGTGTGAGACTCAGCTTTGAGGGTGTTATCTAATGAAGAATTAGTAAGGGTAGATTTAAGGTGGAGAGTTTTGGGAAGAAATAGTAGGAGCTTAGTTTTTTTGGGTTTGAGTATACGTTGATGCACTCTGAGTCATTTTTTGACATATGAGGTGGAGTTTTGGGTGATAGAAAGAAGTTTAGAGATGTTGTCAGCACAACAGATAACAGTAGAGTCATTGGCGTACTGTATGAGGGAGGAGGTGTTGGAGGAATAAAGATGATTGCTTAAGATGTTGAATAGGAGGGGGCCAAGGATTGAGCCTTGAGGACACCAGTTTGGATAGGTAGGAAAGGGGAGCAAGCAGATTTCCATCTGAAAGACTGGAACCTATTTGATAGCTAACTTGAGAATCAGTGAAAAGTAGAGGGGGAGAGATTAAGATCAGTAAGCTTACTAAGTAGCTTAGAATGGGAGATGATTTTGAAAGCTTTAGAGATGTTGAGAAAGAGGCAAGACATGAGGAGGTTTTTGTTCCTGTTCAGTAACAGTGTGAGTGAATGACAGCAGGGCAGTGGAGGTGTTGTGGTGTGGCCTAAAGCCATTTTGAGTGAAGGTCAGAAGATTTTTTTTAGTAAGGTGAGTTAAAAGCTGATTGTGAATACATTTTTCGAGGATTTGGGATAGAGGAGATAGGATAGTAATGGGTTTATAGTTAGAGGCTCAGTGGAGTTACCTCCTTTGTGAAGTGGAATGATATAGAAAGATTCCAGGTGTTGGGGACAGTAGACTCTTGGATAGCTATATTTATTAGGATAGAGACAGGGTAGGCTATGGAATGAGCTGAGAGTTTAAGAAAGAGGGGAGGGAGGTATCTCTAGAGGGAGAACAAGGATTCACTTTTAGTAGAAGTGACGATGTAGGCTGTGGAGACGGGGTTAAGAGAGAAAGGGGTTGTGTTGCATGTGTAGTGAGTGGTGTGAGGGTGGTTATGGCTTTGGGAGGGTTGGGTAAGTTTTTGAATAGATTTGATGAAGTGAGTATTAAGTAAGGTGGCAGTTTCTAAGGGAGAATTATTAGGGTAGGGTTGGGGGTGTTAGGTTCACCTGGATTTAAGATTGTATTGATGGTATGCCAGAATTTTTGGGGCTTGGACTTTTGGGAGAACTGGGGATTATAAAAGCAAGTTTTCTTGTCTTTGTTAATTGCTGTTTTTACTAGATTTTATAGTTCTTTATATTTTTGTAGTAATGTTGCCAATTTAACTTTTAGCCATTTTTCCAGTTCTTGCCTCTTTCATGAGAGATGGCATGTGTTTGGTCAGCCAAGGTGAGTAGTTATCTTTGACACTCTGAAAATGTGGAATTTAGGTATTTGTGAAAAGTAACATTGGACTTGGATAGGGAGCTGGTCACATAGGGAGTTGGGCAAGGCTTTGGGGTCATGAAATAGGGTAGAGTCAGATGTAAGAATCCAGTCTAAGGTGGTACTTTGGGTATTTTTGTTGCTGAAGCCAGTAGGAGTTTTGATAAGTTGATGGAAGCCATGTAGGTTGATTTGACGGGAGGGAGAGGTAGAGGATAGTTTTTGCCATTCGATATTTACATTACCTAATAGTAAGGTCTCATAAAATATATTAATAGAAATCCATGCTAGAATAGATTTGAGGATGGGAATGTTTACAGGTGGGATATAGATAGAGGCAATGGCAAATTTCTTATGGAGGTTGAGGTGACAGTTTAGAAGTAGTAGTTCAGCTGGTTGAAAGGTAGGCAAAGATATTGGCAGGGGAGATAGGTTAAGTTGTTCGGAATACATAATTGTGACACCTTCACCTTTTTGGTGGTTCTATCTTGATAATAGATGTTGCAGTAGGAAGGTAGTATTTCAGTGTTAAAAATATGTGGTTTTAGCCAAGTTTTAAATAGGGCAGGATGTGTGGTGATTGGTGGATGATCCAGGAGTGTAGTTCTGTAACTTTATTAGTTAGAGTTTATATGTTAATAGCAAAGAGAAAGAGATGTTTAGTGACATAGGTTTGTTGTTTTGGTGGGTCTAGATTGGCCTGGGTTGCTGTGGATGTTGCCGGATGATAGTATATTGTTAGAAAAAGGGGAAGGTTTATTTACATAAACGTAGAAGCCAGTGGATTTGTATTTAAACTTGAAGGATGTGGTAGAGACAGAGAAATTTTATTTTGAGATGTGTGAAGGAAGAGTTAAAGAGAGGGGGGCAAATTAAGAAGGGCAAGGACAGTTCCTTGTGGAGTATAGGAGAAGTGCAGGTTGGGTATGAATGTGAAATATTAAGATGTGTAGGATATGCAAATAAAGAGAGGTACATAAGCAGGACTGATGTGAGGTGGGGGCATGGTATGAAATGAGATAATGATAGTAGAAGGACAACAGAGAGCAAGGTATACATGTGTGGGGACGAGGTTATTTATTAGGGAGGAGAGGCGTGAGAAATAAGATGAAAAACATGAACAGAGTATTAAGGAGAGATTAATTTATAAGGCAGAGAGGCGTGAGCAAGAAGGGAGCATTAGTAGGGTAAGGGAAGGTAGAGTCAAAGGCTGGAGATACGCTAAGATGCTGTGAGTGTGGGGGAGATAATAAGAGGGAGGGAGATGAGAGAGGGGGATTGTGGTGTGGTTAGGTATAAACAGTAATTGATATATTAGTGGATGTAGGGGAAGGCTAGGAAGCTATTTGGAGAGGAGTCATAGGACGTTTACAGGGGACAGCTGTGATTGGATAAGTGCAGGGAGTGGGAGGGATTAGAAAGAGGTGTAGCCAGTACAAATGAAATGAAAGTGGGGGTGGGTGGGAATGGGGGTAGGGTAGAGGAGTGGAATGAGCCTGAGCATAGCGAGCATCCTAACATCTTTAGTTGCCTAAGACTGTCACACATTCACAGATGACGTGTATGCTTTACCCTAAGGATTTTCAAAGAATCAGTGTGTAGAGGATGCTTGAATAATAGCTACAAAATCATTTGTAATAACATTTATTGCAGGGAGAATGTCAAGGATGTTTCAGTTTATGCTCTCAGCAGTCTGATTTAGCATGTTATGGTTAGTTACTATTTTAGCTTTGTAACTTGAAATGAGTTATGGTTTGAAGTTCCCTTGCTTGGTTTATTCATTACAGTGGTGTCACCCCAGTCACCACTGCTCTAGTATGAAATGGTTATAGAAGTAAATGTAATAAAAGTAGTTAGAGCTAAGTATCTAGTCAATCAGATTTCCTATTCCTGAATTTTATTCTTCCAGTTTTAGGGCTGTAATTAATTCAGTTAAATGTATAAACTGTGCATTACCAGCTACTACATCCAACTATATTCAGAATAATTTTCCTGTATGGTCAAAGACATTTTTTGATGCAGAACATACAGGAAATACAAATGTTTGTCCAACAAAAGGTGAGCTATCAAACATAAGGGGACTGTGCTGATTATTCTTCTGATGATAAAGCTCATAGAGAGACTTTGCTAGTGAAACCTTTTCCAGTGTTCCAAAGGAAAATGCTTTAGAGATGCATAAAAGCAAAGGAATTGATTACAAGGACCAGGAGTACATTGGAAATTGCCCATAGACTGGACTTGGGAGATAGAAAAAAAATCAATTATGGCAGCTAAATATATGTGAAAAGAGACTAAACAAAACAGAATACAAAAACTGACTGAGAAATTGTAAGCTCTGTTTTATGGCTATGGATAGCAAGACACAAGCAATGAAAATGTTTTAGTCCCTTTAGTTTTATACACAGGTCAGGCATACTTTTATCTGGGAGAGGAAGAGGGTGAGCGTCAAGTGGGATAAGTTGACCCTTCTAATAGAATAAGGTCTTTTAAGATAACTTGATTTTAAGGAGTATTTTAGAGCTATAGTTAAGGCTCCTATACATAGCACAAGCAGAAAGCTGTAATTCAAAGTGGAAAGGGATGATGAAAAGTGGAGAAGCTCAAGAAATATAGGAAAAAATGGGATTTTGGATGTAGCTCCTTAACAATAATAACAGTAACCATACAGAATATATATATATATATATATATATATATATATATATATATATATATATATATAAGCCTCTAATTGGAAAACCCCAGGCCCAGATGCCATACCTAACTTTTGATTAAAAGTATTAACATCTTTGCATGAAGACCTGGCCATCAGTAAGAACTATTCATATGCGCACCCCAAACAGACACCAATCTGGCTAACAACAGGTAAAACAATGCTCCTACTTAAGAGTGAACCTGAAAGTTACCCCAAAAATTATAGACCAATACCTTGCCTTCCGATGACGTATAAACTATACATGGGAATTGAGGCCGACAGAGTTTATAGTCATTTAGAAGAAAACTCAATTATGGCAGAAGAACAAAAGGGCAATAAAAATGTCATATGGAACAAAGCATCATTTGTTGTTAAATAAAGTCATAGGGGAGAACTGTAAAAAGGGAAATAATCTAAGTATGGTATGGACTGACTACAAAAAAGCATTTGATAGTATCCCACATTCATGGATAAAAGTGCTTAAAAATGTATAAGATACAGCCTACACGAATTAACTACAGTACAGTGTCCAAGAAACAATGGCAGACCACTTTGGAATTAAGCCATGATAAAGGACATATTATTTTCCCAAGGATAAAAATTCAAAGAGGGATATTCCAGGGTGACTCTCTGTCACCATTGCTGTTCTGCCTTGCCTTTAACCCATTAAACTGTTTACTTAACAGCTTAGGTCATGGATATAATTTGGTTCCTAGAAAACAACAAGGTCTAAAGACTTCTCATCTTCTCTTTATTAATGATTTAAAACTGTATAGCTCATCAGATGAGGAACATCTGCTGGTTGTCAAAACTTTTTCAGATGATATTAGAATGTCATTTGGCCTTGATGAATGTGCAAAAGCAACTTTTAAAGCAGGAAAACTGCAGCACCAGGAAAACATCAGTTTGGGACAATAATGTGATATAAAAGAACATGATCAAGAGGGAATGCATAAATACTTGGGAATTGATGAAGGATCAGCAATAAAACATGAAGAAATGCGAGTAAAACTTAGTAAGGAATATTTCAGAAGACTTAAATTAATCCTGAAAACAGCATTGACATATAAGAACAAAATCCAAGCTATAAACCAAATTGCTCTTCCTGTCCTAACTTACAGTTTTGAAGTGATTGATTGGCCCCAAAACATGCTGGATAGATTAGATATTAAAACAAGAAGGATTCTTCATGCTCACCAAATAATCTTTAAAAATCTGTGCATACCAAGATTATATAATCCTGTTCCGAAAGAGGGATGGGTCTCCTTGAAATTGATTACATGTATAGATCTGCAATCATGGGACTCAACACATATCTGCTGACCTCACAAGACCCAAACATAGTGAAAGTTTTGAAACATAAGGAGAATAAATCTAAGATGACTTCCCCTGCTTAACTTAGCAGAAGCATATCGGCATCAAGCAGGAATGGAAATCAAACTAGAAGTAGATAAAAATCAGGCAGCAACTGAATGTGCCAAAAAACAATAGAGAATATAAGGTGAAGAATCAGATGAAAAGGCAAGAAATGTGAAAAATGCATAAATATAATTACAAGTATAGAAAACTTCTGGAAGAAACTCATGTTGATCAGGAACGAATGCAGTAATGGTTAAGGAGAGGTGAATTCAAACCAAGAGATGAAAGGTTAATATTGGTGGCCCAAGATAGTGGGCTACGTACATGTTGGTTTGCAAAGTCCATTGAACATGTGGGAGAAACAGACAAATGTAGGTTTTGTAAAGCCGTATTGGAAACAGTCGCACACCTTGTTGCTGGTTGTGATATACTAATGGCAGGAGGACTGTATACTGAAAGGTATAATAATGTGACGAGACTGTTGCACTGGGAATTGTGCAGACATTATGGTCTTGAAGTGGCTGAAAAACACTGGAAACATGAGCCACAAAGCATCATAGAAAATGAAGATACATGTGATCATCCATTACCAAAATTCATAAGACATATGCTAGAAAAACAGATATAGTGGACCAAGAAAAAAAGACAAGCATAGCATTGATCATTGAAATCGCCACATCCAGTGACTACAGTGTCCTGTGTATAGAGAGACACAAAGTTATAAAATATCAGGATCTGCAAGCAGAAACAAAAGTAATGTGGAAGAAGGATACCCAAATAGTTCCAATAGTAGGAACAACGGGTCTTAAAAAAAAAAAAAAAAAAAAGAATCTACAAGCATATTTAGATATTCTACCAATACATGCAACTTCGTACAAACTACAGAAGGAGTCATTACTGGGCACATTGTGGGTGCTGCGAAGAGCACTTTTGGCTGACATCAAAGAGTGAAACAGTACTAATTTCATGAACTTTAATCATACTTTGACTTAGGAATGGGGTCCATTCCCATCATGGTATTAGAAACTCAAAAGATTTGGAGAAATTAAAAAGTGAGAAACAATATATATATATCCCCAGTGCAACAGTCTCGCCACATTATTATGCCTTTCAGTATACAGTCCTCCTGCCATTAGTATATCATATATATATATATATATATATATATATATATATATATATATATATATATATATATATATATATTCATTGCGTACTGAGGTATTGGGAGCAAATAATTAGGGAGGGAAAGTAATAGAATGTCAAGAGGCCAAGAATTCATTTGGACTGCAGGCTAGATTGCCTTCCCTATCGAGGATTAATATCAGAGTATAGGCAAAGAGAAAGAAATAGGGAGTTCCTAAGTGAAAAAGACCAGCACTGGTAGAGTTTTTAGCAGAATATGGAACAGAAGCTGCTGTTAAAGTGAAAATTTTGTAGGGCATATAAAATATTGCATGATAACTGTAGGAATCAATTAGAGGAGGTTAGAAAGGAGTCGGAGGACATATTGGATAAGCAATTCACAAATAAAAAATGGGGCTCCATGTATGGCTCCCAAATATGCAACAAAGTCCAGAAGATTTAGGATCTTTGCTTGGAAGTGTTTGTATAGGTATTTTTATACCTAAATTATTACTTCGCCTTTGGATCATTATTTTTTACTGGATTTGACTGTACACTAGATTTCTGTTTAAAATCTGGAGACTTTTATTGCCTACAGCTGTGAGTTTTTACTGGATTTGACTCTACGCTGGATTTGTGTTTAAAATCTGGAGACTTTTATTGCCTGCAGCTGTGAGTTTTTACTGGATTTGACTCTACACTGGATTTCTGTTTAAAATCTGAAGACTTTTATTGCCTGCAGCTCTGAGTGACTGCAACTTTGACTCATATTTCATTTCTCCTGTCACTTTATTTTGGTATTTAGAGTATATAACTTTTTCATACTTTAAAAGTTCCCTGCAGACTACTCTGTCAGAAATACTAGGTGAGCAAATTGGTGTAACTAAGGAAATTATTTTTTAGCTGTGATATAGTTTAATTCTGGTGGCTGCCAAAAAAGCAATTACTAGAAAATGGAAATCAAACTCTAAACCAACTGTACTAGAAGTAGTGAATATAGGAAGAGAGAAAAATAACTAAAAGTGGGATCTTTAGGAAAGGATAGAAGCAAATTACTTAGAAAGAAAATGAGAATTGTGGGAGCAATAATGCAGCATAATGTTTTGGAGGAGGAATGAGGTTTTTAGGGAAGGTAGGAACTGAATGAGTTATCTAATATTTGACTGACAATAACTGTCTAGAAGATTATATGTTATGTATAATGTTTGCAACTGAAAATGATGTCAACATGATTTGTTTTCATTTGTATAAATGTATGATTGCCTCTGTAATAAGTGACAATTCAGTAAAATGTTTCTTGTTAAAACTGTGCATTACCATTTTGTTCTGTTACTATTGTAAGTTAAAAGCATTCAGGAAAATGATGTTCCCCCTTTGCAAGGCTAGAGATACCTATCCCTTTCAGCGATTTGTGTGAGTGAAATGGAATATTGATATTACATTTTGATTTTCCGGTCACATTGTGTTATTTAAGTTAGGAGTTATGCCCTGTGATATAACTGTGCCTTTTCACTTTCCTTCTTTCTTAGTTGTTTTTTAGTCATGATTCATGTAGTGCACAAGAGATGCATACATGTGCCAGTGTGGCTAACTGTTCATTTTTTTTTCTGACACGCTACATGAGTTAGGAAAATAAGAGCAATGCTAGGGAGTGAGCACAAGGACCATAAGATGGATAACCTTCTACACATTTAAGCAGACACAATAAAAAGTTTGTACCTCCTTTCTCAAACAGTCAGTGGTGTATAACTCACAAACTGAGCAAGGTTGTACATGCTATTCCTGGTGTAAATTTCTGTCTACCCATCCAATCCTCAGTCCTATCCTACTACTTTGTTTGACCTGTAGTGGTGTCTTATTATACAGAATAAGACTACTTTGAGTTAGGAACATTACCTTTCCAGGGAGTCTTACCTCTGGACCTACATCTGTGCATAAAAGACAATTTAATTTAAAGGAATGGTTAGAATCTGCCTCGGCCTTAAATGGCTATGCTTATAACTAAACCAGTTAAGGGTGAGCTAAAATGTGGTTCTTGCTCTTTTTGTACACATACACACACACACACACACACACACACATATATATATATATATATATATATATATATATATATATATATATATATAAAGCCAACATTTTAAGATTGAAAAGCTTGTCATTCGAGTTAAAACTACATCAAAAATTATGATTATAATTCATCCAGAGTGACTTATTTAGCTTTTTGTGAATTCTGTCTTCATTATTACATTGATAAAACTGAACGCATCTTAAAAAAGCACATGTATGAGCATTACTATGATATTAGGATGTGCAACAATAATAATGCTCTTTATAAATACAAAATTATCTGTCAAGACAACAAGTTGCTTTTATTAGAACAAGTGAGGGTAAGCATGCTTGGAGGAGCATGGGAACAAAGGCTAGAATATCAAGAACTAGTAAGGCAACTGAGATTGGCAGCCAGTGTATATCCAGGACTGAATGACATGCTGTTGCTCAACAGTGTGCTTAAGCTGTGAGCAGCCAAGTTGTGAAAACATTATGGGCAGGATTCACAAAGCCTCCGTGTAAGAGTTACAAGTCTTACACAGAGGCTGCAGTTAAACGGTGTGACTTCAGCATGCCATGCATATTTATGAGGGCATGCTGACTCACACCCAAGGCTAACACGGTCCGTGTAAGAAAGTAGGGGGCGTGTCCACAGGGCGAGTCCTGCAAACGGACATGCCCCCTGAAGAGTAACAGTCCTGAAAGTAAACCCCCACGAGAGAGTCTGCGTAAATGTCAACAAACACAACACAACACATGCCCCCACAGACTATAAACATAAAATGTAAAAATAAACATGTTATATTTTTTTTATAAGTTTTAAAGATGTTTGCCCGTAATTGCGCTCATTTGTGCAGGCAGTCAGTGGAAAAGCATATAAGATCTAAATATACAAAGTAAGCCAAGAAGCAATAGTGTAGTGGTAGAGACGTCGGCTGAAGAGGAGGCAGTCATGGTTCGAGGCCCCACAATATCAATTTTTATTTTTAGTGAAATAAGCACGAAACAATTCCCTGACATGTATGTACATATATAAAATTATATTTTATGTAAAATGTAATGAAATGGGCCATGTATTTTGAAGAAATGTGAGATAATAAAAAAAAAATGTCAGAAGTGCCTATAGCTGAGCTACACTCTAACAAGCTGAGCATATTTGCCCATAGGTGAGCAGTGGTTTAACAGGTGTAAAATGAGTGCCCGGGGTTGAGCAGTGCTGTAACACACTGAAACTGTGTGCCCGTAGCTGAACTGAGCGTAATATGCATGCTGACAGCCAAATGACACGTAAACCAGCGCAACCCGTTTGCGTGGAGCTGCGCACCGTGCCAACAAGATAACCGGCGGGCAACGTTGAGTAAGCTGTATCAAAACTGCCTTTACACAGACACACCTCCTAGCTTGTGTAGACAGTCATAAAAAAAAAACAAAAGCAATGGCCAGGCTCGAACTCAGGATACCATGCACCATAGTCAAAGTACTGAACCACTAAGCCATGACAGCTGCTCTTAGAAATGCAGTATTAGCATATATATAGGAATGAATGGAAAGAGAAGCATGACAAAGCAGGTTTTGTGAAGCTGATACATTTCCAAAATGGCCAATCACAGATAAGTGCGGGAAAAACAGCATATATAAGCCCCATAGGCAGGAATACACAGCACAACTGATTGTGGAACCGATTTGCAGTCAGAATGGCAGGTGTAGGAGAGGGTAGTTGCTTCCGAGCACAGAGGTGGGGCATTGAGGAGTCCAAATATATGGTATGGCTCCTCGTCCATGATCATGAGGCCCAACTCATGCAGGGCCAGGTCCTGTGGGGAGCATATAGGGCTGAGGTGTGGGACCGGATGGCACATGATCTCACCAGTGCCACAGGAATACCAAGGACTGGTGAACAGGTCCGTCACCACCATGCAGACCTGAAGAGATGGAAGCAGGACCAACTGAACCGTTGGATCCAGGAGGCCCGGCAAATGCCCAATGCCCCACTACTGAGTAAGTTACATGTAATTATTTATGTAGAAAGTTAACCTAGCTGATATTATGGAGATGTGTAGTCCAATATTACTTCATTTATATTGCAGCTGCAGCTGTCCATTCTGCGAATCATCGAGCCTATGCCGATAGGCTTGTGCGGTTGCGCCACCAGGCAGGTTAGTAATTCTCTCCCTGTAACTGTTAAAAAATATAAGTATGACAGCTTGCAAAAAAGTGCAGTGTAGTCACCTATTAATATAAAGTGCAAGTAACAGTGTAAGAGAGATTCTGCTAGCACTGTGTGATTACATAAGTGTGATGCAGCCTGTAATCCAAAAATAAAAATGAAACAAGTCTGAAATAAAGATGCTCCACCTGTAATATAATAGTACATAACCTGCAGCAGGCTGAAAATTAAAGCTACACAAGCTGAGTAAAACACATGTGTGAAATATATCCCCGTTTAAATTCTGAAACATGACACAAGTGAGACTGTTGGAAAGGATTGTTATAACCAAGTAAAACATGTCAATAAAGCCTAGAATTAAGTGCCATCCTGAATTGTAAAAATAAAACAAGTGAGAGTGTGAGAAAGAGGTATGAATCCACCAATAAAGTTGTAATAACTCCTGAATAAAGTATACTGCAGTCAGTACAGAATGAAATGAATGTGACAGGCACAACCAAACAGCAAAATGTGTGGAATAAAGTACTGAAGCTGGAATGTGTGTCCCAAAATCTGGATATGTTGCTCTCAGTTTGCAATATGCAGATAGTATGGTTGTATGAAATACCAAACATCCACAGTTGCCTGGAGCCATATAAAGCAAATGTAGCAGGATGATGTAGCTGAACAGAGCCAGATATGAATGTGTATGAATAAAAATGAAATGTATATTGATTAGGTTCATAGGTTCATAGGTTCATAGGTTCATAGGTTCATACTAGGCTATCTGCCCAAGGGCATTTATAAGCCTAGCCCATAGTTATGTGGCTTTCGCCACCCCTTTAGTTTGAATAAAAACTATGCCTATCATTTTTCTGTGCCTCTGTCAAGCAGTGACACTGAAGTAATCCCTGGGGTATATCTGCGATCTCCCATCCATTGGTCAAGATTCCTCTTGAACAAGGCCAGCGAGGTGCTCTGCCTCACATGTACCGGGATTTTGTTCCACAGCATAGGGAGTCTCTGGGTGATGAATCTGTCCCTCCAGCACGTTCTATTTATAACCGTGTCAGGTTTAAGTCTCCCCCCTTGTGGTTCTGAGGGATCTAGATTTTTGAGGTGAAGCATATTCATCAAATCTGGGTTTGACATGGCCTTATATGTCAGGCACAGGTCACCTCTGAGCAAGCGGTATGAGACTGAATAAAGCTGGAGTTCTTTCAGTCGGGCAGCATAAGACATATTTTTGAGACCCTTTATCCTTTTGGTGAGGAACTTTTGGGGCCTTTCAAGCTGCATCAGGTGTCTGGTCAGATACATTCGAACGGGCATTGTACTCAATCATAGGTCTAATGAGTGATGAGTACAGGGGACGATGACCTCCCTTGATCTAGATGTGAATCCCTTCATGATCAGGTGGGCGATATAGAAGGTTTTCCTAACTACTTTAGCAACATGAGTGTCAACCGAAAGACTACTGTCAACTTGGGTCCCCAGATCCCTAATGACTTTTCTGTGCTCAGTGGATTGTCACCTATATGGTAGCTAGGGGTAACCTTGTT
Organism: Protopterus annectens; assembly: GCF_019279795.1. Taxonomy (NCBI): domain Eukaryota; kingdom Metazoa; phylum Chordata; order Ceratodontiformes; family Protopteridae; genus Protopterus; species Protopterus annectens. Next base: position 1,438,377,156 of record NC_056746.1, on the reverse strand, counting down.
TTTCCCGAAGGGTATGACTATGCATTTTTTGGCGTTTAACTTCAGGCCATGGCTCTGGCACCAGTTATCCGTTTCTGTGAGGCCCTTCTGGAGGATATCTGTGTCAGATGTGTTTTCGACTATGGCCCAGTTTGCAGTCATCTGCAAACTTTGTCAGCCATAACCCTCCTGTGTTTGCTTGTACTTCAGAAAAGTAGATGCCGAACAAGAGTGGACCCAGGACTGAGCCCTGTGGGACACCACTTGTGACAGGCTTTGAGTCTGACATGGCTCCAGCAACTCTGACCCTGTGGGTTCTGTCGCTTAGCCAGTTTGCAACCCATCTTGTGATGTATGGGTTTACATTCAAGCTGATGAGTTTTTCGATGATACCTGAGTGGGGTATTGTGTGAAGGCCTTTGCCAGGTCGAGGTAGGCTGTATGGACTGCCTTTCCCTCATCAATGGCCTTGGTGACTGTCTCGAAAAAAGTCAATCAAGTTTAAGAGGCAGGATCTGCCTTTGACAAAGCCAAACTGGGTTGGATCCAAAGTCTGCAAGTTCCCTATGTCTTTATTTATGAGTTCCATTATGATCCTCTCCATGGCTTTGCAGATAAGGCTTGTCAAGCTAATGGGGGTAATTTCCAGGGTCTGTGGAGGCACCGCCCTTATGAAGTGGGACCACAGTCGCCGTCGCCACTCCTTGAGTGCGTATCCTGAGGTGAGGCTAAGATTAAACAGCTGTCCTAACTGTGGGTTTAATTCCTCGTTGAGTTCATGAAGCACACAGCCGGGGACACCATCCGTCCCATGGATGCTGTGTTTTTGCCTTAGTGAGGGCAGTTCTCACCTGGGCGTTGGAGATGTTTGGGGGCTACAATCCTCTGGAATAGATATCTCTCCTTTGGGGAGGGGGAGAAGTTTGCACTGAACCTGTCAGCCAGTATGTTAGCAATGTGTGTAGGTTCAGTAATTTTCACATCATTTTGAACTAATTCTGAGCATATCTGAGAGTTTCCTCCTAGGTTTCTAACATAGCTAAAGAAGGCCTTATGATTGTCTTTAGAGTCCTTGGCGATTTTTCTCTCAAAATTTGCCTTGGATGATTTTATGAGAGCTCTTAGCTTTTTACTTATAATGATCAAAGGTGTCTTACCTTTCAAGGATTTTGCTCTATCTTGTAGTAGCTTCCTCCTTTTGTTGTAGAGCTTGTTTATGGCTGGGGTCCACCAGACTGGGCGCTTGCCTTTGGTACAGAGAGTCTTAGTTTTGTTTGGGATTGCCTGATCCATGCAGTCCTGTAGGTGCTGGTAGAAGGCATTTGTAAGTGATTCAGCGGTTTGAGTAATGTTTACCACTGGCTCAGGGCCTTAAAGGAGACCACACTAGTTTTTAGAAGTGTGAAATCGGCTTTTGAGAAGTTTTCACTGTGGTCTTTTTGTTTCAGGTGGGGGCGGATGAGGACCTCCAGCGAGATTAGTTTATGATCTGATCTCACCAGTGAGGGTATACTTCGGTGTTGAACATTTTGATCCCATGTTCGTGATGATGAGATCAAGTATGTTTTCACCTCTTGTGGGGATGGTGACTAGTTGTTCCATGGCATTTGAGTTTATGAACTCCAGGAATCTTTGGGTTAGAGTGTTCGGGCTTGAGTAGTGTTCCCAGTCTATATTAGGGTAGTTGAAGTCACCTAGTATGATGGTGTTTGGAGATACATTTATCCTCCAATGTTTTTCAGGAAGGCCATGTGAGGTTCCTGAGTTTGAGAGGGTGGCCTGTAACATGCTACAAATTGCAGAGCAGTCTTGCCTATGGTTAATTGCACCTGGATGGTCTCCGATGCATGCGCGTTACCAACCTTGAGGTGTGGGTGTCCTTTATGAATATGGACACCCTCCTTCTTGGTGTTGTCCGGATTTTGGGGCGGAGCGTATGATATGAGGTGAAACCTGTTAGTGCTGGGGTGCTCTCAGGAGCCTTGAACCAGGTTTCTGTCACAGCACAGACATCGATGTTCTCCATATTGAGAAGGGCCTCGAGTCGTGCATCTTGAGATTGAGACTTCTGGCATTGAGCAGCATTACCCTTAGTTTTTTCCTTTTGGTGTTCTAGGGTGGTAGGTTTAGAATTTGAGCCTTGCCTAAAAAGGCACTATGGGGGTGGCAAGAGCCTTTGCCAATATCCGGAAGCCCAGGGTGACAGGTGCAAGCCGTCCCTTGTAAGCAGCGTGGCTTGTCCAGCATGTCATCCCAGGCAGACAGACATTGGATCCTTTGAATGACACCAGAATTTAAGCCAATTATTAAAGCTGATCATCTTATCACTGTATTGTGGCATCATTCTAGGTGAAGGTAGGATACTGCTCAAGGTCAGGGTCATACCTGCCTGGGCTACATAATCAGAGAGCTCCTCGGTGTCCCTTTTCATGTAGTCCAGGAGGTACATCTCAGGTCGTTGACACCAGCGTGGACAATGACTGAGTCACTTGTACCTGCTGTTGAGAGACCTGAGTGCTTGTGTTATGTGGCGGATTCTAGCGCCCGACAGGCAGCTTACTGTGACCTTCTCCTTACTCAGTCTGGTGAGCGGGACGTCAGTGTGCCTGACTATGGAATCACCAATGACAAGTGTGTCTGGCATTTTGTTTGGCCTTAAGGGCTGTGACTGTTTGACACTCTGACTGTGTGGTCTATGTGTTGCATGTGTTGGGTCATGAGGTGGTAGTTGTTTGGGTGTCTGCTTTGGTGGCCTCTGCTGTTTTGGTAAATTTTTGACCAGAGCCTCAGTATGTCTTTGTGTGAGTATGTGTATGATTTGAAGTTGTGATGGTACCATGTGTGACTGGGTATGTATTGTGTGTGGTTGCCTTCTCCTCCTGTCTGGTCTTGCCAGTCCTATGTTGAGAGAGCTCAGCCTCCAGTTTGGCCGTATAGTTGCATCTCTCGCATGTATTTGTGTTTTGTGGGAGAAGGAGAGGATTGTCTGTGTACATGAGGCAATTGTAACATTGCCTCAATATTCCCAGGTTCACCAGTTGAGCTGGAGAGGACACTAGCAACTGATGCCTCGACATACTAGAAGTAGTAGATAAAGAACTTTCAAAGGACTCCGGGGGAAGTGGGTTTTGGGCTGGTGGGGTACTATCTATAATAAGAGTGCTTTATCAAGGTGCAAGTACTGTAGGAGTAAGTGCTAGGCTTTACAGATAGAGAATAGTCTACTTGGGAATCAAGTAGAGATGAACTTTTCAGTTATAGGATATGCTGGTTAGATCAGCAGTACAGTTTAGCGTGTTTTATAGCAGGGGACTGAAGGGAGCTAGGAATTGGCCCAAACGACCAATGGACTACTAGTTTCTGGCTGAAACTTCACCAAATCGGACAAAAGGCCGCTCAGTGCTTCCCACTCCCACTGGTAAGCAAAGAAACTTCCTCCTTCCTAATAAGGCAATGGATCAGTAACAGGAACTAAAACAAAGCCCAGGGATCAGCAACTCTGAAACTGGACTACTCTAGTTCAGTAAAGTGGGAAAACAAGAGATTTTTTGTTTTATTACAGAGATAAGGAAAAAACAGACAGTAAATGCTATAAATGCTGTAAATCAAGCGACTTTAGTGTGTAGCCTACAGAAACAATTTGCAACAATTAGTAACTTAAAGTGCAATAAACAGTGTAAAATGCAGAAATCACTTAAAGTAGCAGTAAAACAGGCGAAATGCAGTCGCTAGCTTAATAACAGTGGAAAGCCACAAAAAATACTTATATCTGGTAGAAAGTCACTCTTTTAGCTCTCTGCTGCTTGGATCACTCTGCAGGCCACCACGAGGATCTGTGCAGAGTTGGTACAAGCTGGAAAACACGTGTTTAGCGTGTTTTATAGCAGGGGCTGAAAGGAGCTAGGAATTGGCCCAAAACGACCAATAGACTACTAGTTTCTGGCTGAAACTTCACCAATTCGGACAAAAAGGCTGCTCAGTGCTTCCCACTCCCACTGGTAAGCAAAGAAACTTCCTCCTTCCTAATAAGGCAATGGATCAGTAACAGGAACTAAAAACAAAGCCCAGGGATCAGCAACTCTGAAACTGGACTACTCTAGTTCAGTAAGGTGGGAAAACAAGAGATTTTTTTTTTTTTTTTTTTTTTTTTACAGAGACAAGGAAAAAAACAGACAGTAAATGCTATAAATGCTTTTAAGTGGCTAGCACACTTGAGTGTGTTAGCCTACAGGTAAAATTAAGCAACAAATAACTTTTAAGAGTGCAAAACAGTTAATCAACACAAAACAGTTTAAATAGAATGCAGAGCTGTATAAACAGGCTAAGATGCAGTCGCTAAGCAGTAAATATTCAAAAAGCCAGAAAAAAATACTTAAATCAGTTATAGCAAATACAGTTATAACAAATGCTCTGAAATATACTGTATATTTCCAATATGTTTGAGAAGGACAGTCAGAACACAAGAAGGTTCAGGCGAAGAAGAAAAAAAAGTTTTGTTTTACTTTTGGAAAGGTAAAAAGGAGGAACAGAAGGCCTTATCAAATGTTCTCTCTGTATTAAGAAGAATGAGCTAATGACACTAGACTGGGAGGTGTGTCACAGTAGGGGCGGCAACTGCAAAGCCACCAAGTATAAGAGCAAGACACCAACAGGGAGGGAGGGTGGGACAAAATAGCCTAAGACAACAAGCTATGAAAGTTTTTAAACAGAAAAAGATTTCTGAAGATTCTGAATAGACAAAGTGCTTTATATATATTAAATTATAAAAACAGTAATCTGTTAAAATAATCAAAAAATACTTATATTTTGTAGCTCAATTGGTCAAACAACTTCTCCAGCCTGCACCAAAGACCAGAAACACAACTTTTTTTTACAAGAACACAAAAGAACCAGCCCCCACTAGCCAAGAGATAATTACACAGAGTAAATGTTTCAGTTTATACAATAGCCTAAGACAACAAGCTATGAAAGTTTTAAACAGAAAAAGATTTCTGAAGATTCTGAATAGACAAAGTGCTTTATATATATTAAATTATAAAACAGTAATCTGTTAAAATAATCAAAAATACTTATATTTTGTAGCTCAGTTGGTCAAACAACTTCTCCAGCCTGCACCAAAGACCAGAAACACAACTTTTTTACAAGAACACAAAAGAACCAGCCCCCACTAGCCAAGAGATAATTACACAGAGTAAATGTTTCAGTTTATACAATAGCCTAAGACAACAAGCTATGAATGTTTTAAACAGAAAAAGATTTCTGAAGATTCTGAATAGACAAAGTGCTTTATATATATTAAATTATAAAAAACAGTAATCTGTTAAAATAATCAAAAAATACTTATATTTTGTAGTTCAGTTGCGGTCAAACAACTTCTCCAGCCTGCACCAAAGACCAGAAACACAACTTTTTTTGACAAGAACACAAAAGAACCAGCCCCACTAGCCAAGAGATAATTACACAGAGTAAATGTTTCAGTTTATACAATAGCCTAAGACAACAAGCTATGAAAGTTTTTAAACAGAAAAAGATTTCTGAAGATTCTGAATAGACAAAGTGCTTTATATATATTAAATTATAAAAACAGTAATCTGTTAAAATAATCAAAAAATACTTATATTTTGTAGCTCAGTTCTTGGTCAAACAACTTCTCCAGCCTGCACCAAAGACCAGAAACACAACTTTTTTTACAACACAAAAGAACCAGCCCCACTAGCCAAGAGATAATTACACAGAGTAAATGTTTCAGTTTATACAATAGCCTAAGACAACAAGCTATGAAAGTTTTTAAACAGAAAAAGATTTCTGAAGATTCTGAATAGACAAAGTGCTTTATATATTAAATTATAAAACAGTAATCTGTTAAAATAATCAAAAAATACTTATATTTTGTAGCTCAGTTGCGGTCAAACAACTTCTCCAGCCTGCACCAAAGACCAGAAACAGTAACAGTATGATGTAGCAGTAACATTCCTATCACCAACATGCATAAGTTTACACACAGGAAACTGTAGTCAGACATGTAGTGTGTATATCTGCAGCTAGTAGAAATGTACAGCATATGTATAGGTATTTGAAGATGTTAATGAAATATTTCTTCACCCTACCCTATAACCACAAATAATCCATTCCACGTGAAATGGGTATGTGTATTCACAATTAACTCCCCTGGACAATTGTCCTGTTGATTCATACATATTTGCATGTACGTTGATGCATGTGCCCTGTTCATACATCCAAACCTGATGGCCTGTTGCCATCACTCAACCCTGCATGTTGTTGGATTGTGTATTGTTGTTCAAATTATGCATGTGTTACGCTTGCTGTTCAATGGCTTGAATTTATGGGTGTTTGGGTAATGGGAATACTAATGCATGCTGTTACAACTAATTGTGAATGGTATTGCACGTTACTAACCCAAACTGTCATTAAATAATGCAAAACATAGGACGACAGGGAAGACGGGTTCCAGCGGACCCACCTCTCCCACCTCAGCTGGCGAGTGCACCTGGCAGTAGTGCCCAGGCCGGACCCTCCTCTGGTGGCCCTGTGCCACCTGCGGGTGAAAGCGCTGCAGGGGATGGGGCTCATCCCCCCTCTGCAAGAGTGGCCAGAGGAGAACATCCACTCACCCTCCGTAGTGTCCGGACTGTGGTGCATAGGGAGATCTGGCATGCTGTGCTTGGGCCCCTACGCCAGCTTGAGGCATGGGTGGCACAACTCACGGGCACACCTGCTGCCCGTCCTACACAGCCCCCAGCACAGCCCCGTCCTGGGCAGTGAAGGCACAGTGGCAACTGCCCATGGGTGGGGATCTCAGTTCCACTGTTGCCATCTGTGGGCTCATGGGCTCGAGATATCCAAACATCCATTCCCATCAATTGTGTAACCCCCTCACATGTGTCATACACCACCCCTGTATGCGTCTTGTTTGTCTTGTCTGTTAACCTCCCCTACCTACCTCCCCAGCTATACCAACTTCCTGTACCTGACATACCACTCTCACCTGAAAAAAAAAAAAGGGCACTCTTTACCCACAAAAAAATTACGCCCCATACATAGCTGCCCATTTTGCACACATGTCTGCTGGACATGTAAACTGGCAATTACAATTGGCTGTACAACAAATATTATTGTTGTCCTCTCTCAGGGGTGGAAGGTTTCAAATTTCACACCAAATTACAAACATATGCACAGCTGTTGCTGACGAAGAAATGGGCAGCTATGGGCCTTTCCTACATCCCTCCTGCAAAACCCGAGCTTGTTTTCCTACTGTCCTACCCTCTTTGTGCCCCCTTTTTCACCACTTTCCTATCTCCCCATTTTCTTTTCTTTAAAAGAAAATAGTGCGGGTGTGCGCAACAGTAAGCACTTTTAAGCAGTAGTAAGCGGGAGTGCGCTTCTGTGCGCTTAGCTAAGTGTGTGTGCGTGAAGCTAAGCGGCAGTGCGCATGCGTGACCTCCGCGCAAACCAGTGCTAACCCACTTACAACTGCTTAAAAGTGCCTTAGTCACTCTGAATGACAAGGCCTGTAGTTTTCTCAGCAGCAAAATAAAATACCTCTGTCAGTCTCGAACCCAGGACCTTGGAAACACTAGTCTGTATGACTTACCACTAAGCCATGACTGCTATACAAGAACACTGTGCTGAAAGAAATATATCATAAAATAGTAGGAATTAATGTAAAGGGAATATGGCAAGTCTAGTACACAAAGCATGTCATGTATATTTACTGTCAAATCTAGTGGATTTGTAAAATAGTACTGTGTGATGAGAAACAGCCATGCTAGTTGGTAGCTACTAGGTAATAATGTCACAGTAGCATCTGGCAAGCCACACACATACTCAGAGCAGGATAAATACTGCCATAGTTGAATAGTTAAGAGCCCAGACATAGCAACTGTGACTGAGTTACAGGGATGTCCCTGATGTGAAAACAAATGTCAACTGTGCCCCACTGACACCCTGTCAAATGTACTAACAGTAGGCAGAAAGGTGTAACTACACATGCAATGGTAACTATGAATTACTGAAAGTATGCACCACTTGCACGTCACAAATGGTGTAGTAATACATATGCTCAAAATAACCCACAGTCACAACTGCAGAATATCAGAATATTTCATTGGAGTATCCCAGTGATATGTACCATTCCATGAGGCTGATAAAAGATGCACATGAGAGTATCTGAGGCCTGCTCAGCAGCATGATCAAATACCCTTGTAAGTGTCAAGGGCCACACCATGGCCAGACCACACTGCATGCAGTAACACCCTACCACAACAAACACATAGGGGAATTGCTGCCCAAACAGATTTAGCAAGCATTACAATCTGTGAATGTAAATGGAAAATAGGAAAGCCATAGCAACACATTACAGGAAGGACACCTAGAAGGCATAAAAGGAGTGAATGTAAAGGCCAAATATTGAAGCCATAGCAACAGATTGCAAGAGCCACTGCTATATACCAGTTACACCACAATCCCCACAGGAAAGCACACACACCCATATACACAGTATTACTAGTTGTAGGTGTCAGTTTACATACACACGGAGAAGAGGACACTGGAGGAAGGAATACTCAGCTTACAGAACAACATGCATTGCAGTGTCTACAACACAGTCTGAAATATTAGAGACATACCAACCCTTACACTCACAGAACAGTGTCCACAGCAAACCAGCATGGTCCCCACCCGGATAATCTGAAAGGGCTACGCCTACCTAACAGACCTTTTTATAGCACTGTCCTGAAATCACAGTGAGAACTGCAATCACTACACAACAGGCTGCGTGCAATTAGTAAATGCTGGCTAACAACTGGTGCAGAGGCCATCACATGGACATGTGCAGATACTTACAAAAGCATCCTGTACTCCCAGTCCACACATGCAATACTTTCATTGCACCCTCTGGAGGTAGAGACAGAGAGAGAGAGAGAGAGAAAGAGAAAGAGAAAGAAATAAAAAAATTAAAAAAACAGTAACAACAAAACAAAGAGGCTGACAGTAGGCCAAGTAACTGCAAGCCTATGCAAACAGCTGCAACAAACACAGGTAATGTAAAGTACTAGTTTAATAGTCTACATACTGTGAACCCTCCAGATGTGTTATTGGTCTGTATCTATGTATATGAAGATGTGCATAGGTCCGGGGACATACTGCAACTCTCACTGAAGGCTCTACATACATATGTATGTGAAGGTAGCTATGTGCACATAGCAATGTAGGTTGTAGTGCAATGTACAAGTAGGCTGCACAGTAATGGATGTTCATCAGTACGTTACTGTGTGTATACATATGTGGAACTAAAAAGGAGTGTATATATATATATATATATATATATATATATATATATATATATATATATCTATATATATATATACATATATATATATATATATATATATATATATCATGTGTATATGTATGTATATCGAGATATGTATATATATATATATATATATATATATATATATATATATATATATAATATGCATATGTGTATACATAGATAGAGAGGGATGTAGTAATACATAGACATATATAGTTTCACAGTGTCATAGTTTAGTACTAGGCTATCTGCAGACAGTGTATAGAATAGATGTAGAAAATTGTGCCTCTGTATAGTAGTGACACAGTGAAGACCCACGTACATAATAGCATTAGTTTACTGTGCCTCTGTCTAGTAGTGACACAGAGATGACCCCTGGTGTAAACCTATGATCTCCCATCCACTCGTCAAGAATACACATGAAGAGAGTCAGTGAGGGTCTCTGCCTAACATGAATTGGGATCCTGTTCCACAGTATGGGAAGCCTCTGAGTTATGGATCTGTCCCTACAGCATGTCCTATTCATATTTTTGCTGAGGTTTAAATCTGTAGCTGTTGTGGTTCTGATGGATTTGGATTTTATGAGTTGGAACATGTCCATCAATTCCTGATTGGACATGGCCTTGTACGTCAGGCACAGATCACCTCTAAGTTGGCGGTATGCTATGGAATAGAGCAGGAGTTTCTTTAGTCTGGCAGCATATGACATTTGTTGGAGACCCTTGATCCTCCTGGTGAGGTACTTATGGGGTCCCCCTAGCAGTTGCAAGTGCCAGGTGAGGTACATACCAAATGGGGCATAGTACACAGTCATGGGCCTGATAAGGGAGGAGTATAGGGGTACAATGACCTCTTTTGATCTGGATGTGAATCCCTTCATGATAAGGTGGGCAAGGTAGGAAGTCTATCCAACCACTTTGGCAACGTGGGTGTCAAATGAGAGGTCAGTATCGATTTGTGTCCCCAGGTCTCTGATTACTTTGTCTGTACTCAGTGGGTTATTGTCTCTGTGATAATATGTGGGTACCTTGTCTTTCCGAAAGGGTATGACTATACATTATTTGGCATGCAGTTTAAGGCCATGACTCTGGCACCAGTTATCGGTTTCAGTGAGGCCTTTCTATAGGATGTATGTGTCAGCTGGTGTATCGACTATGGCGCCTAGTATGCAGTCATCTTTGAATATTGTCAGCCACTACCCTCCCATGTTTGCTTCCACATCTGAGAAATAAATGCCGAACATGAGGGGTCCCAGGACAGAGCCCTGTGGGACACCACTTGTGACTGGCTCTGAGTCTGACATGGAACCAGTGATTTTGACTTTAGGATTTCTATCCTTTAGCTGGTTTGCAACCCATCTTGTGACATATGGATTTACATTTAATCTGTTGAGCATGTCTATGATGCCAGAGTGGGGTATTGTGTCGAAAGCTTTAGCCAAGTCCAGGTAGGTTCTATGGACTGCTGTGCCCTCGTCAATGGCTCTAGTGACTGATTTGAAAAGGTCAACCAGGTTCAAAAGGCAGGATCTGCCCTCTACAAAGCCGAACTGGGTGGGATCAAGTGTCTGTAAGTCCCCAATGTCTCTGTGTATGAGTTCCATAATGATTCTTTCCATAGCGTTGCAGACCAGGCTGGTTAAGCTTATGGGGCGGTAGTTACCAGGGTCTGTAGAGGTGCCTCCTTTGTGGAGTGGGGCTACTGTTGCTGTATGCCAGTGTCCAGGTACATATGCTGTAGTAAGGCTACGGTTAAATAGCATTTTATGTGCGGGTTTAGTTCCTCTTGGAGTTCACGTAGCACGCAACCTGTGATACCATCGGGTCCCACTGATGCTGTGTTTATAGCTTTGCTGAGGGAGGTTCTCAGCTGGACATCTGAGATGACAGGGAGGTTACAGTCAGCTGTGATAAGTAATTCCTCATGTGGGGGTGAGGGAGGGGAGAAATCTGCACTGAACCTGTCTGCCAGAATGTTGGCAATATCTGTGTGTTCAGTGTAGTTTTTGTCACTGTGAACTAACTCTGAACATATCTGGGGGTGTCCACCCAGGTGTCTAACATAGCAGAAGAAGGCCTTGTGGTTATCTGTAGTGTCCATAGCGATATTCCTCTCATTGTTGGCCTTGCATGTTTGTATGAGAGAACGTAGCTTTCTACTAGTGCTGATCAGAGATGCCTTATCTTTATGGAATTCTGCTCTGTCGTGCAGTAGCTACCTTCTGTTGTTATACAATTTGTTCATGGCTGGGGTCCACCAGACAGGATGCCTGCCCTTGGTGAAGAGGGTCTTGGTTTTATTTGGGATTGCATGATCCATGCATTCTTGGAGATGGCCGTAAAAAACATTTGTGAAGGAGTCTGAATTGTGGGATGTGGTTTCCACTGGCCTAGTGGGCTTAAAGGATACCAACTCAGTTTTAAGAAGTGTAAAGTCGGCATTTGAGAGGTTTCTCACTGTAGTCTTTTGTGTTGTGGGGGAGATGGGATATGTATATCCAGGGTGATTATTTTGTGGTCAGATGTGACTAGTGAGGGGTATACTTCCGGTGTGTAGCACATTGTCCCCATGTTTGTGATGATCAGGTCTAGTATATTATCTCCCCTTGTGTGAGAGGTGACTAGCTGTTCCATTGCATTTGATTTAGTGAATTCCAGGAACCTTTGGGCTAGGGTGTTTGGGCTAGAATAATGCACCCAGTGTATGTTAGGGTAGTTGAAGTCTCCCAATATGATGGTGTGTGGTGGGACATTCATATCCTCCAATGTCTTCAGGAAGGCTGACTGTGGTTCCTGAGATTGGGAGGGTGGTCTGTAATATGCTACCAGTTGTATAGCAGGTTTGCCTACGGTTATTTGCACCTGGATGGTCTGTGATGCTTCATGTGTTGCCACTAACCTGGAGGTGTGGGTGTCCTTCATGAATATGGACACTCCCCCTTCCCTTTTTGTTTTGGCCCAAGTTTTGGGGCCAAAAAGCATGATACGAGGTATAGCCTGGTACCACTGGTGTGCTCTCAGTAGCCTTGAACCAGGTTTCACTTACTGCACAGACATCGAGATTGATAGAATATGTATGTACAGATATATGTAATACACACATACATATATAGATATATGTAGATACATATACATATACAGATAGATCTGACTGACAACAGATATGTCTGTATATGACTATCTCTCTCTCTCTGTCCCACCCCCTCTCGCTCTCACTCTCCCTCTGTCTCTCTCTCTCCCCCTCTTTCCCCACATCTATATGTATATATCTACATCTATATATACATATTATATATATATATATATATATATATATATATATATATATATATATATATATATATATATATATATATATATATATATATATATATAGATATATATATATATATATATATATATATATATATATACATATATATATATATATATATATATATATATATATATATATATATATATATATATATATACTGAGTGAGGCACATGTGTGCAGATGTATTGCAACAGGTGCCTGGTGACAAAGGCATGGAGTGAACACCAGTGTGGATACTGGAGTACCATACCCCATTCCAAAACACTGACACCAGTAACCACCACATATGTGCATGCCTGCCCACCACTGCATGTGTCAGGGGGGTACAGGGGCAACAAGTGTACAATAGGCTCCCCATTGATATACACAGTGGCACACTAGTCCTGTAATACCTGTACATGGAATGTGTCAGTGGACATGGTGTGTCAGCTATGGACATGTAGGTCACTGTACCCCTCTACACCCCACAATGTCCTACACAGTATGTACCTCCCATGACAGCTACAGATATGGAGAAGGACACAGACATATGCAAGTAACTGTGTCAATGCACTCAAACACATTACCTATGCAGAGTGACTGACAAGACCACAGAGCGCACACAGACTACCTACATAGAAGTTACCACTGCTGGATATACATAGTTTGGTCACACCCATGACAGTTGTCTAACAACCATGGTAACACCTCCAACATCCACAACACAAATTACCTATGTCTGTCATCCTTGTCACTGCAGTATAGAGCACATGGTGGAGGTACAGGTCCCTACCCCCAGATACAATATACCCTGGAGTAAACCACACAGAATTAAGAAGCAAGGCTCCCCATGAGTAGATGTCAGACATACCCCTGCTGAATGTTATGCAGATAGGTAATATGCCATATGAGTCACCCTGTGTAACTGTTTGTAAGGAGCAGGTACGATCATAACACATGTGTCACAAGGGGCAGGGTAGTATAACAGTATGCTGCTGTAGGCCCAGGGCCAAAAGCATACTACCTACCTAAGACACAATGCACACCCATGAACACATTGCAAACCAAATATGTGAGGTGGAATGAGTGTGCCAGTGACTGGGTGCATGTTATGTACTGGTGTGATTGCTCACCATGACTGTCTGTCTGTCATGGTAGTGTGTGTCCTTGGTGTGAGGCCAGAGACAGATGTGTGAGGTATTGCAATCAACACATACTACATTGTCATATGTTGTGCTGTGTTACCCTGTATGTCACTGTGGTGTAGGTAGGGTTATGGCAAGTAAGAGTAGTGTGCATTACCAGTGAAATATGTAACGTGCATTGCATGCAGTGCATGGGTTGATAATGTTCCCCATACAGTACCTTGATACAACCCCCAGTGTGAGGTTGTGCATTGGACCTGAACCAGTGTGCTGATTGCTGCAGTATACTAGTCTGTCATATGGAGTGTGTCAGGTACTGTTGCACAGTTGTCGGATGAGCACTGATATCTGGTCATTTACATGTGTATCCCCCAATAGACAGACAGATGTTATATATGGTGGTTAAGTTATATCACTACAGTCCAGTATTATTTGTATTATGTGTGCCATAGTTTGCTGACAGATATTGCTGACATATTTTCCTTCTCCTTTTCAGGGCTATGGTTCACCAGCGAAACCCTGTGTACTCTGCTGCGGAGGAGGAAGAGATACACCAGAGCCTGGTGCGGGATTTCACAATACTCTTTTCCCGCACCAGCCATAACCAACAGGAGAGTTTTGCACTGTGGCAAGACCTGGTCCATTGGGTAAATGACATAGGCACACATAACTGGACATATGAGCAGGTACGCCATCACTGCAGTCATTTAATTAGAAATGTCCGTCAGCGTGCGTCGGATATCCACAGGCAGCAGCTTGCCACAGGTGGTGGGGTGGCTAGACATCCCCCCTCACCAGACTGGAGGGACTACTCCTAAGTGTTGTGGCTCCAGCCCAACAGCAACAGCAGCAGCATACATGTGTAATGATGGAGGCTGGAGCCACCCAGCAGCAGGAAACAGAGCATGCAGGTAACATGCCATGCGTATAGTTGACCGTTCTGTACACTGTTAGGTTATGCATGTGTGAGGTGTGTCCTTGTTTTGTAGCTGTAATCTTGGTAATTATTGTGCAAGAGTGATATTCTCAATATCAGCAGTAGACCTGTGGAAGCTAACTGTTGCACTACTGAACTGTATCATACCCACAGTATCAATGTCACAGTTGTGCCCACTGACAATAAATGTCTCATTTCTGCAGGTCCCTCTGGTGTAACAGCAAGGCAGCCTATCCATGCTGGTGAGTGTGTAATACCATTACCTTCAATACTCTTGATACTAACAGTAATAATAGGCTGAAGCAGTAGTGCTATGTGTTTGATTGTAGGTGTGTTTGTGTCTGTGTGTTGATATCTCATATACTGAGGTGTGTGCATGTGTGCATGTGTGCATGTGCACATGTGTGCATGTGCCCATGTGTGCATGTGCGCATGTGTGCATGTGTGCATGTGCCCATGTGAGCATGTGCGCATGTGTGCATGTGTGCATGTGTGCATCATTGGTGACATTGTGTACACATTGTAAACTGTGTTTCCTGTCTTACTCCCACAGGTTCTGGTGCTGCTCTGGTGTTGTGCAGCAGGGAACCTGAATCAGCTGCTGTGGATAGTGATAATGATGATACCTGTGTAATGGCACATGTAGGTGTGCCAGGGTCCGTCATTGGTCAGCCAATTGACAGTACACAGCTGTCGACCCCATCAATGCGCACAGTCATCCTGCCAATACATCCTTTGTCAACAATGTCCCTAGGTGATGGACAGGATACAGTGGGCATTGACCAGGGTAATGTGGTATCAGTGGCACATGCATCCCCACACAGCAGCCTTGGCCAGGGTCCTGACATGGTACCACACAGGCAGACATCCAGGGGTTCTCTTGGGAGCATCCGTGGGCGTACCGCCCCTGTCAGTCATGCCCACAGAGGTCTTTCAACCTCAGCTATGTTTCGGGCTGTAATGCAGGAACAGTCACGTATGGAACGGTACACCAGACAGGGTCTGAGGGAGCTGAGAACATGTCGCACAGCTATGAGGGACAGTATGCGTGATGTTGCGGCTGCCATCCATAACTTCACCGAGGTCATTGAGAGACGTTGGGGGGACACATTAGATCTGTTCCACAACTACATGTCCATGAGCCAAGGCAATGGTGGACGGTTGAGGCGTCGACGTGGCCGTATGCCAGCAACAGCAGCAGCTGGCAGCCGTCGCGGACGACAACAGGCCCGTGGCCGCTCACATAGTTCCAGCAGCAGCCCCAGCAATGCTGGGTATGTGCTGGCATCAGACCACCCCACGAGACCACGTGCACGTGGCTCTGGACAGTCCCAACAGGGACATGTCTCCAGTCACCAACCACCTGCTTCTGATGACAGTACCCAGTCTGGCTTAGTACCTGATATGGTCCGTAGCACCCCTGCCAGGCACAGGTACCGTGTCCGTGGCCACAGACAGTGATCTGTATGACTTGGCAGGTACAGTCTGTGGCTGTCCACAAACACCTGTATATGGCAGCCATGAGGTGGGACTGTGTGCATGCATACACACATGCAAATTGATAACACCTAGGGCTACCGCATACATGCACACACTGCATCAACATTGCCCCATCTTGTACTGCTGTCCCTCACCAACACACACACACAGACATGTCAATTGGTTGTATCAGTGGCAGACTCAGGCATACCAATTACACACCCTGTGCATATGATGAAACTGTGCCGCCTCCTGCAATCTGTAACATCGGTGCAGGAACAGGTTAACATGGTGCTGATGCACAGGGTGACTACATAGAAGTGTTGTAATAGTATAATGTTGACAACAGTACAGTGTAATGATATCATTGTGGGTATATACCAGCATGCCTGATGCAGTTACAGTATGAATGTCATTGTATTGTTTTGTACACCCATAGTAATTACCATAGTGTACTGTCTGCACATCTTTGCATACTGGTGGTGAGGCTGTCAAGAGATGGCCACCTACATAGGTAGCACATGGGATATGAAAATGTACATATTGATACTCAATGATGGTCATGTCAACTGCGAGTTGCATGCTGTCCACACTCGACTCTGCAATGAGGATGTTTGAGGATGTTGATATCTGTGCAGTAATACACAACAGGTTCAAGACTCACAAGAGCATACTAGCACTACAAGGTCACACCTCATACCATGCATGACAGCACCAAAACACAGAACTAACTATGACAGGAGGGAGAGTCTCCATACATGTCAAGGATACTGTGGTGCCAGGACAGGTAGCATACATCATACTAAGTCTGGAACTGCTGAGTGAGGGCTCAGTGTCTGTTATTTGAAATGTGTATTATTACAGGTATGAGCACTTGGGTATCAGGCCAGTTATTCAACATTACAAAGGTACATGGTCTATACACTTGTGGGGGGTGGGGCTGGACCCAGCCTGTCTGACCTGTGAATGTCTGGGTACAGGCTTATAGTGCCTGCATATATGCACTGTTACCTACTGGAAGTCGTACACCTTGTTTGTTGTAGCATAGTCTACACATAGGCCTGCTGACTGTAGCTTTGTTTGTATGCATGTTTGCTTGTTATGTTCCTGAAACACTGATTCCACCTGCAGTGCAGATTTACAGTGCCTCTGTGGATCCCTAGTGACATCTGTATTGCTTACTGTACTGATGTCCATGTCTCACTTGACAGAACGTCACTGTTTGTCCTGTTTGCATGTAGGTTGCCTGTAACACATTGCATATGACTTACCTCGCATTTGCTCAAGACAGCATTCATATATGCCAGCACTAACAAATCAGGAGCACTACACCCTCACATACTCACCTTGAGTACCTTATTCCCCATTGGCCCTATGTGTCGTTACTTAGTATGGGATTCACAATGCTATGGTAGCATGTGCAAAGGTCACCTGTCAATCTACTCTCTGGTCCAGTTGGTGAATCTGTGAGTCATGTGGCAATGTTACAGCTGCCTCATGTACACAGACAAACCTCTCCCCTTCCCATACACTTACAGAACATGTGAGAGATGCAACCACATAGCCAAACTGGGGGCTAAGCTCTCTTAACTCAGTACTGGCATACCCTGTCAGGTGGAGTGGGATACTACAGTGAATACAGTGCCAGTCTCACATAGACCTGCCACGACCGCAATCCAAACACAGAAACACACAGGTACATTCTTGGACTCTCAGAATAGCATCCTGCCTGAGCAGCTGACACCTGCAAAGCAGACACACAAGCAAACGTTAAGCCAGAGCAGAGCACGTGCAACACATAGCTCACAAAGCCTGTGTGCCAGACAGTCACAGGCCATACGGCTTGACAACACACCTGCTACAGTTGTATGAGGTACCTCTATCATCAGGTACACTGAGGTCCTGCTCACCAGGCTGAACAAGGTGAAGGTCACGCTGAGATGCCTGTCGGGCACTATGATCCACCACATAACACAAGCATACAGGTCACTCCAAGGCATGTAGAAATATGACTCAGTCATTGTCTGTGCCAGTGTGTATGACCTGTGACGCACCTCCCTGGACTACATGTTAGGGGACATAGAGGGGCTCTCTGAGCTTGTGGCACAGGCTGGTATGACCCTGACCTTGAGTAGCATCTTACCCTCACCAAGAATGCTGCCACAATATGTAGACAAGATGATCAGTTTCTACAATTACCGTATGTTTCGGTGACATTCAAAGGGGATCCAATGCCTGTCAGCGTGGGATTACATGCTGGACATGCCACATTGCTTTGCTTGGGACAGCTTGCACCTGTCACCCATGGGCCGTTGTATATTGGCAGAGACTGTTGCTATACACATAGTGCCTTTGTATGCAAGGTTGACATTACATAGCCACCTAGACAGGTATCACACGGGATAGGACACTAATAGTAATGCTACTCAACAGCAGCAGTGTAAACCTCAAGATGCATGCAGTGGAAACTGTCCTTAGCATGGGGTACAGAAATATCCATGCAGTAACAGACTCCTGGTACAAGGCTCCCAGGTGCACACCATCACTGCCAGGTCATACCTCATACCATGCTTGTCATCCCATACACATGCACCAAACCAGAACGGGGGGATGTATCCAAAGGCACCTCAGATACACACATCCCCAGGTTGGTGGCACAGCACAAAGCATCAGAGCCTATCCATGTGCAACTAACAGTGGGTTAGACTGCCTTCAGGTTCATAGCCTGGCACACACCACCCTCCCATACCCAGGAAACCCACTTGGCCTTCCTGACAACACTGGGAATATGACGGTCTCTACAAACACCATTATATGGGTGGACTGCGACTACCCAAACATAGAGTGTGAGCATTTCTCTAGCTCCAAGACCCTATCTGAAGGGTTCTTAGCATTCATTCCCTGCATTGCTATGGAACAACTTGTTACCACTCCCACAAGAGGTGACAACATGCTGCACCTGTTCATCACCAACATGTGGACTATATGCTCCAGACCAGTCGTGTATCCCTCGCTGGTGGAATGACACCATCTACAACCCACACTGTATATTCACATACCACATGCAGCCCCTGCACAGAACACCACAGTCATACAGTTGTCTAATGCATATTCCATGTATTCACATGAGGTAGGCTTTGGACATGGGAACTATTGAAGTTCACAGGTACATATGTGTAGGTGGCACACACATACATCATGTGTGCATTGACATTACTGATATAATGTATGTTGTACAATATTGGGAACCACACCCCACACACATGGGCAAACTGTGTGACAAAAACTCACATGGCATTTGTAGGATACAAACCCCTACCTAACTATGTTATGCCACTTGTGAGCGACACAGTAGCAGAGTGTGCTATTTACATTAGTGGGAGGCTTGCTTCCTCCTGCTGTACTTATAGGGTGCTGACATCATCAGTGTTTAGACAGTGGAATATGCAGCATGTGTTGTGTTGTAATAGTTGCCAAAAGGGACATTTCTCTTTCCCATAGAATTGCACACACACTACTCCCCCCGACACAGTCACACACACACTGAGCACTTACAGGATTCAAACCACTACTTAACTATGTTATGACACTTGTGAGAGACACAGTAGTAGAACTCGCTATTTGCATTACTAGGAGGCTTGCTTTCTCCTGCTCTACTTATAGGGTGCTGACATCATCAGTGTTTAGACAGTGGAATATGCAGCATGTGTTGTGTTGTACTAGTTGCCAAAAGGAACATTTCTCTTACACACTGAATTGCACACACACTACTCCCCCACACACTGAACATTTGCAGGATTCAAACCCTTACCTAACTGTGATGCAGTAGTGGAGTGTGCTATTTGCATTACTGAGAGGCTTGTTTCCTCCTGCTTTACTTATAGGGTGCTGACATCATCAGTGTTTAGACAGTGGAATATGCAGCATGTGTTGTGTTGTAATAGTTGCCAAAAGGGACATTTCTCTTACACATAGAATTGCACACACTACTCCCCCCCCACACAGAGCACTTGCAGGATTCAAACCACTACCTAACTATGTTATGACACTTGTGAGAGACGCAGTAGCAGAGCGCGCTATTTGTATTACTGGGAGTCTTGTTTCCTCCTGCTGTACTTATAGGGTGCTGACATCATCAGTGTTTAGACAGTGGAATATGCAGCATGTGTTGTGTTGTACTAGTTGCCAAAAGGAACATTTATCTTACACATGGAATTGCACACACACTACTCTCCCACACACACTGAGCACTTGCAGGATTTAAACCCCTACTTAACTATGTTATGACACCTGTGAAAGATGCAGTAGCAGAGTGTGCTATTTGCATTATTGGGTAGCTTGCTTCCTCCTGCTGTACTTATATAGGGTGCTGACAACATCAGTGTTTAGATAGTGGAATATGCAGCATGTGTTGTGTTGTATTAGTTGCCAAAGGGAACATTTCTCTTACACATGGAATTGCACAGACACTTCTCCTCCACGCACAACACACACTGAGCACTTGCAGGATTCATACCCCTGCCGAACTATGTTATGACACTTGTGAGAGACGCAGTAGCAGAGCACGCTATTCAAATTACTGTGTATAATTTGTGCTCCTGACATATGTATAGTGTGTTGACATCATTATGTATGAAGAGGTATGTACATCTGTTACTATCCATCAGTACAGGGGAGAGCATATCTATGCATTAACTTTGCACAGGCACAGTGGCGTACTGTACTGCGGAGGCAGATGCCAAATACACTGTGGATAGTCTTCTGTATTCCCTAGGGACAACAGCCTAGTATTGCACTCTACGGCCATATGTTTACCTGTGAGATGCAAGTATCTGTTGCTCATATACTGTTTGTGGGTCTTTATTGCCATAGCTTCCCCTATCTCTATGAACAACTTGTGTACTGTGGAAGATGTTTGCATATGAGTGGGATCCAGTACTTTACTTATGTCTCTGTTGTAATTTCACTGTGTGCACTGGGCAGACTTCTGTATTGTGGGAGTTTCCTGTGTTAACACATACAAATGCCAGATATGTGTGTGCAACTGCTGAACTGTGACATGGTCTAAGTGTGTGAGCATACCCAGTTCACAGTTTCTATGGCTTCTTGACTGCCACGTCTTATTTATCTAAGTGTGCGAGCATGCCCAGTGTGAACTTTCCTTATGTTGGGATCTGTGGTCCACCACATTTGTGTTTGTGTGTGGACTTCATCTATATTTCACATGTACAGTTGAGTGTTGGACATCAGGTTGTGTTCTTACTGCCCAACTGCTTTGTGTCTGAACCTAACAGGCATTATGCTGTGCCTGCAGGGTCGCCATGGGATAGTTTGCATACAGTTGTCAACATCCTTTCCTACTGACCAATCAGTTGTATTGTCGTATAGTGTACTGGTGCAGTACTTTCACTGTGGTGGACAGTATCATCGGTTTCAGTCCTATCACTGCTTGTAATATTTATAGTGAGCACACCAGACTGGTTGAGGGCCAGTTGTGCAGATATGACCATGTTGCATTTTGTTCAGATATGGACAGCATAGTACATGATTGTCCGACTTTGTTAATGTATTCCACAACTTGTGTGGACAGTGACAAACAATGGCCATGTGCCCTAGTCCATTTGTAATGCTAGTCAGAGAGTGTTTGTCCTTCAACACACATTTACTGCTGTTTGCCATGACATATGTCAAGGTTAGTGTGCTGTGCCTCTGTCTACCCGTGACATACAGGTGATATCCAGGGTACACCTACCATCTCCCATCCAGTCATCATGATTCCTCTGGATGACAGTCAATGAGGGACTCCTGGATAACCTGTACTGGGAGTTTAGATGTGAGTGGAGTGAGCGTATGGGTTATGGACCAATCGGTACAGCATGTCCTGTTTATGTCTGTGCTGGGGTTCAGGCCTGTCAGCTGCATAGGTCACCAGCATTCAGATTTTACATGGTGCCAAATGTCCATTGATACCAGCTTGGTCATGGCTTTATACATCAGGCACAGTTCACCTCCAGCCAGGTGGTATGGCACTGTGTGGAGCTGCAGTTTGTTTAATCAGGCGACACATGGCATCTGTTACAGCTCTGCGATCCTCCTGGTGGGGTATTTGTGGGGTATTTCCAGTTGATGCAGGTGTCTGCTAAGGTACATCCCTGAAGGGCCATTGTACACAATTGTGAGGCTGCTGATGGATGACTGGAGAGGCACATTGACCTACCCTGTCCTAGCTGTGCTTACCTTCATGATTAGGTGGGTATATGGTATGTTTCTGTAACCACTACAAACACATGGTTGTCACATGCAGGATATCTATCACCTTGTGTCCCCAGGTCTCTTATTGCTCCTGATGTACTTACTGGGTTAACACCTATGTGGTAATTTCTGGCCATGTACTGTGTTTCCACAGGGGATGACTATACACTATTCTGCATTTAGCTTGTTGACATGGCTGTGGCACCACTTGTCTGTTTCTATGTGTGCCTTTTGTAGGTTGCTTGTGTCAGCTGGAGGGTCCGATATGGTGGGCAGTTTGTAGTCCTCTGCGAACCTGTTCAGACAGAGTCCTTCCATGTTGGCCTGTACCTATGTGACATATATAGCATACAAGAGAGGTCCCAGGACCATGCCTTGTGGGATGCCAGTTGTACCTGGTTTGCAGTCTGACATGGCTGCAGCATGTCTGACCAGGTCACTTCTGTCCTTGAGCTGGTTTGCAGCCCATCTACTTGGATAGGGGTTCATAGTTAGGCTGGTGAGCTTATCTGTACTGACCAACTAGGATAATGTATGGAAGGGTTTAGCAAGGTCCAGATAGGCTGTGTGATCCACATTCCCCACATCAATGGCCTTGGTGTGCATTTCACATGAGTCAGACATGTGTAAGGGGCAGGATCTGCCCTATGACAGCCACACTGGGTAGGGTCCAATATCTGTAGGTACCCAATCTCATTATTCCTGGGATCCATGATCATCCTCACCATTACTTTGCCAACCTAGAAAGTCAGGGTTGAGGGGTGATAGTTTGCAGTATCCATTCAGGCACCACCTTTGTGGTGAGGGGCCACTGTTGCTGTACACTGCTCTTTGGGTACATATCCTGTGGTAAGACTGATAGTGCGCAGTAGTGCTATTTGGTGTTCCATTCTTCTTACAGTACTTGTTGGACACAACCCAGGACACCATCTGGTACCATTGATGCTGTGTGGTGTGCTTTGTAGATGTTGGCTGTTACCTCAGCATCTGCAATGTCAGGGGGCCAGCACTCTGCTGGGATAGATATTTGGCAGTTAGGTGCTGGTGGGGAGTTTGCAAAGAATCTGTTAGGTAGGATGTTGGCAATGTGTGTGGGTTTGGTGTATTGTTTGTGATATTTGAGTACTGCAGAGCATATCTGTGGATTATCACCATGGTTCCTCCCATCAGGTAGGACAGCTGTGTGATAATCCTTTGTGTCCTGCACAATTTGTATCATCGTAGGTTCATAGGTTCATACTAGGCTATCTGCCCTGGCCTTGTTTGAGCATGGACAGACTGTGTGTGAGTTTCGACACCCCTTGCAATGTGCATATTATGCCCATGTAGGGTTTACTTTACTACATGTGACACAGGGATGGCCCCCATTGTACACCTACTATTTCCCATGCACTTCACCAGATTTCTCTTTTTGAGTACGAGTGTGGAGCTCAGCCTATCATGGACTGGGATTCTGTTCCAGAGTGTAAGGAGCCTCTGGGTTATGGATCTGTCCCTCCAGCACATCCTATTTATCTATGTGTGGAGGTTCAGATATCTCACTGTGGTGTCTCTGCTGGATTTGGGGTTTCTGCAGTGGAGCATGTCCATTCATTCTGGATTGGACATGGCCTTGTACATCAGGCATACATCGCCTCTGACTGGGCAGTATGCTTGTGAATTGGGCTGTGGTTTCTTCAGCCAGGCTGCAGATGTCAAATGTTTGGACCCTTTATCCTGTTGGTGAGGTACATTTGGGGTCTTTCTAACTGCTGCAGGTGTAAGGTAAGGTACATCCGAACTGGGGCATTGTTGTCACGTATGGGCCTGTTAAGGGAAGTGTATGGGGGCACAGTGACCTCTCTTGATCTACATGTGCATCCTTTCATATTAAGGTGGGCAATATAGCAGGTCATCCTGGCCACCTTGGCAATGTGTGTGTCACATGACAGGTTACCATCCACTTGTGTCCCTAGGTCCCTGATTACTTCTTCCATACATAATGGATTGCCACCTATGTCATACATTGTGTGTGCCTTGTTTGGTATTTGTTGACACATTCATACTCTGCAGTGTCTTCAGGAAGGCTGGCTGGGGTTCCTGGGTTTGTGAGTGTGGTCTGTAGCAGGCTGCAAACAGGGACACAGTTTGAGCCACTGTTACTTGCCCGTGGATAGTCCATGCTGCTTCTTGCTGTGGTACCAACCTGGGGGTGTGGTTATCCTTGACAATTACTGATAGCCACACTCCTATTGTAGTGTGTTCCATGTTTTGGAGCTGTAGAGCATGGTATGAGGCATAACCTGGTAGTATTAGGGTGCTCTTCTGGGCCTTGACCCAGGTTTCTGTTACAGAACAGATATTACCATTCTCCATGCTGTGGTGGGTTTGGTCTGCATGCACCTTGCAGGTTAGACTTCTGGCATTGGGTAGCATTACGTCCAGGTTGTTATCCCTTGTGCTACCTATGGTGGTGGGTTTGTGTTTCCAGCCTTACCTATTCAAGGCACAGTGGGGGTGAGAACAGCCTTTGCCAATATCCACACAGCCAGGTGTGTTGGGTGCGTGCCATCCCTAGCAGGTGGGGCATCATGTCTTGCTCAGCATGTCAGCCCAGGCTGTCAGCTATTTGTTCCCCCTTGCTAACAGCAATACTTCAGCCAATTATTGTACTTGATCTTGTTGTCTTCATAGTATGGCATCATGCTTGGTGAGGGTGAGATGTTAGGCAGGGTCTTCATGTTTGCATATACTAGATGGTGTTACATTGCTTAACACATGGCAATCATGCCTCAGGTGGTGCTGCAGGGCTGCCTCTGTCGGATGCACATACTACACTCCCTGTACATGTTTGAGAGCAGGTTGTGTCATGTTAGGCGTCCCTGTTACTATATGAGTGAGTCAGAGAGGGGTATCATTCCCAGGGTTCCTACTGAGCCAGTGTATGTGCTATGTGTTGCCTTTTTGCCAAGGCCAGGGCATACTGGGCACGCCTCCTTCTGCCTACTGGGGCAGGCTCAGGTTGTTCCTCCTCCGAGTCACGCTCTGCCTGTGATGGCCTTGGCAATGGTGGGGGGCTGTTTGTCCCGGCCCTATGCTGGTCCTGCTGCAGCTGTTTTCACAGAATCATATTATGTAGCATAGCACATACTATGATAATTTGGGTACATGTAGTTGGTGAGTACTGCAAGGCTCCACCAGATGTGTCCAGGCACCGGAACTGTGACTTGGGCAGCCCAAACACATGCTCTATTACATTATGTGTTTGTGCGTGTGCCTCATTATGGCATTCTTGTTCAGGTGTGTGTGCGTTTCTGATGGGTGTCATCAGCCACGGCTCCAGTGCATATCCTGCATCCCCCACTAGGTGACCATGTGGGATGTCCCCATTGGCAAATGTCTGGTACAGCTGCATCAAATGCCAGATATGGGAATCATGGTAGCTCCCAGGGCAGCCGGCACACACATTCATTATTATGCCCTGGGCATCACACACGACCTGGCAGTTGATGGAGGGGAAGCCCTTGCGGTTGATGTAGGCCCTACCCCACTCACCGGCTGGTGCTTTGATGCGTATGTGCGTGCAGTCTATTGCACCCACTACCTCAGGATATTCAGCTATTTGATGGAAGAGACGCATATTGCTGGCCAATACCCCACGGGAATTGGGGAAATATACATGCTCACCGACATGTGCTCACATGGCATCCAGGAACTGGTGCAGTATCCTGGAGGCTGATGCCTGTGATATCCCCATCATATCACCACTTGGTTTCTGGAAGGTACCTGTTGCTAGTATTCTTAGGCCAACACATACCTTGGTTTCCACTGGGATGGGTTCCCCTCTGTTGGTTCTGTGTGTGAGGTGTGGCCTGCACAGCTCAACAATTTGCTGCAGGAGGTCTCTGTCCACTCTATAGCACTCCACTAGCTCCAGCTCATGTAACCCCTGGTAGGTGACCCTGGGCCTGTACACTCTTCTCTGTCTCCTCACTGTGGGTTGTCTGGCAGCATTTGCATTGTCACCACCCTCAGCAAGTCTCATATGTCTCCTTATAACAGCTATGGCAACCCCTAGCATGTTTGGTCTGAGTGCAGCTTTTTCAGTTTTCACTTCTACTAGCTTACTCCTGTCTTGCAGTGTCTCTTGAGAGAAACATACTGCATTGCTGTTTGCAGTGTTTTAAGTGGTGGGCTGGGCTAGTATTCTGCCTGTGTAATTGCCTACTTCTAATGGTTTTCACCTGCTAGCTCTACCAGTATTCCCTGCTGGCTTCCTACTATTTCTTCTTCTTCCTTTTTCCTCTCTGTTTCCTCAGGGGGGAGCAGCGTGCATACCAGCAAAAACACGCTCACAGTGGCTACCATGCACGCACACATGCTTATACGGACTAGAATCTGCCTATTCGGGTTAAAACGTGCACACACCAGCACAAACAGGTTAATAGATCTTTACACAAGCTCCTACATGCTTACTCTGCCTTACATGCACGGACTCTGTCTTACTCGCGCCTCCCAGCGTGCACACGCGCGCATGCACGCACAGCAAGAAACTTTGATGTTGGCCACAGTGTACACCTTCCATTTCTTGACTTTCCCATGCTTATCTGTTGACACTCCTCTTTTTATGCTGTGTGATTGACATCTTTCACATACCACTTTGCTCCAATGAGCTTGATTTCTTCCTGACATTCCCCCCCTGTGATGTCACCTATCTCCTACTCTGTTACTCCCCCTTATCTAACTCTTACACTACACGGAATGTGCTCATTTGCTATGTGACAGTGTGATTCACTATCCTACCACTCATTTACATAGGATTGCCTACTAATGCTTAGTTACATGTCTTACACTCAGCTTCCCCCCTTAGCAACCACTAGACGGTGGCCATGTTGTTTTTGGTCTGCTAGTCCCTGCATTGCAAATCCATGCATTACATAAAACCCACATTTGTGGGTTTCAAACCTTTATTTTTATGTCTTATTTAGCACAGCCCATTTGTGCGGGGCTGCGCTGCATTTACACATCGCCGATCGCCAAAAAAAAAATTATTTTATTTCATGTTTGCATCGGGTTACCGTGCCAATGTCCACATATTTGGCCATTGGCATGCTGCCTGCAACATATGCACACTTTATTTGGAGCTGTCATGGCTCCATTGTGTTATTTGCAGTAACGTACTCAGTTTTCAACTGAGTACATTGCTGTACCTAACACGACTCTTACACGGGCTGGTTTCAGCTTCGTGGATCGCTAATCTACCTCATTTGCATGCCTTTCGGCTGCAAGTGAGGTGATTAGCATATCCACGCCCTGCCCATGTAAGAGTCATTTTAGCTGGTCTCTTACACGTGATTTCAGGCTGTTCCTGGATCGCGATGGCTGCATGGAGTCTTACACAACTCTTAGACTCCGTGCAAGCCACCGTGAATCCTGCCCTATATTTAAGCAAATGTTATCTTGTTTATATAATTATTTAGCTATTAATACTTTATATGCATTACATTTAATATTGCATATTTCTTTGAATTAAGAATTTTTCATAACATGTATTTATTAGATATGCATATTTTGTTTCCACTGTTTATTCATTTATTTATTTATTTTTATTAGGTAATGGAGTGTCAGGATGGAAGATGATATTGTGTGTGAATTTAAGTTGGTAGAGATGGAGAAGGTTAGTTAGCGCGAGCCAATTTAGTTTATGTAGAGCAATACAATAGTGAGTTTGGTGGGGAAGGTTGGCTGCGAAGCGGGCTATTTTGTTTTAGCAGGTTTCCAATTTGGTTAAGTCTGATTTTTAAGTTGGTAAAGTGGGGGAAGCATATAATAGTGAAGAGAGGAGGAAGGTTCTGGATATGGCTAGTCTGGTATTGTCAGTGAGGAATGGCTTGCTTCTGTACAGTCGAGTTTGATGTGAACTTTCTTAATTGTGAAGGCTATGTGTTGCTCAAATCTGAGTTTATTGTTGATTGTCACTCCAAAGAGTTTTGTATGCTCAACTGGTTGGATGACTGTGTTGTTTGCTGAGAGAATGGTGAAAGGAGGTGTGGTCGGTGATTGCTACTTGTAAATAGCATTAACTGTGTTTTTGGAGTTGAGGATTAGCTGTGATTTACTTAGATATGTTTCTATACAATTAAAAGCTTGTTGGGATACTATTTGGAGGTCTGGTAAGGTATTTGCTGAGCAGATTAAAGTTGAATCATCCCCATACTGAACTACTTTAGCATTTGTTGTGGATGAGGCTAGATCATTAGAGAAGATGGTGAAAAGAAGGGGTCCTAGTATGGACCCTTGGGGTACTCCGACTGAGACGGGCAGAAGTGGTGAGAGTTTGGCTTTCCATCGTACTGCTTGTTGTCTGTCAGAAAGATAGCTTAGGAACCAGGAGAGGAACGTCTTTGATAGGTTTAGTGAGGCAAGAGTATTAAGGAGTTTCTGATGGGAGTCAGTGTCTAATGCTTTTGGCATGTCTAAGAAGATTGATGCTACTTGCTGGTTTGAATTTCTCAGTTGGTTGATGGTGTTAGAGAAATTAATTAGGGCTGTGGCGGTGCTGAATTTTGGACTGAAACCATGTTGGGAAGGGGATATAAGGTTGTGAGATAACAGGTATTGTAGTAATTGAGTGTGGATACATTTTCCAGAATTTTGACAAAGGGGAAAGGATGGCTATGAGTCTGTAATTGTTTAATTCTGTTGATGTTCTTCCTTTATGTAGAGGGGTGATATAGGACATTTTCCATAATTTTGAGACATATTGTTCTGCTATAGACCTATCTGCCAGAATGGAGATAGGCAGAGCTACGGCATCAGCTGAAAGTTTGAGGTACTCACTGGGGAGTTGGTCAGGTGCTAAGGAAGAAGGGTTCAGTTTTTTCAGCATTGTTCTTATGGTGTTAGTTGGGACAGGTTTGAGGTCAAAAACATTGTTAGTTTCCACATTAGATGGTAAAGATGGTGGGGTGGAATTGTTCACTGTAACTAAGGGGAGAATGGTGTTTAAGAAGTAGGTGTTGATTTGTGAGGCAATACTCTCACTTTGGTTATTGGTTGTTGGTTCTGGGGTTGTAGCTTTACCTGGGTGGAGGAGCAAGTTAACAGCTTGCCAGAACTTTTTGGGATTTTTTCATATTTGTTTTGCATAAATGTATAATATGTTTTTTTGTCTAGTTTGAGATTTTTTTGTTTGATTGTGGAGCTGCTCGTATGCTAGCAGAAGTTTACTGTCTTTTTGTTTTCTGGTATTGAAACCACGTTTTGAAGTCTAATGGTTTCTTTTGATATCCAGGGCAATCTTTTATTTTTAACATGACATGTACAATTTGGTGCTAAGCTAAATAGCTAGAAATGTGTCATTGAAGTATGTTACAGCCTGTTCAAGTTGGAGATGGAGTGGTGTCCAATTGCATTTATTGAGCATGTCTAAGAATGCTTCGTTGGAGAAGTTTTTGGTACTTCGTACGACTTTATAAACTATGGTTCTGGGTGGGTTGAGCTGATGACTGATTAAGTAAGTAGGTCTATGGTCACTTAAATTATTTGGAAGGCATCCAGAGAGATAGCTGTGTGTAGTACTGTTAATAAGTGACCAGTCTAAGATTACCTTTTCTCCGTTTCATGGATACAGGGGGACAACAATGTAGACAAGTGGGGTAAAGGTAGAACTATTTTTTCTGCTACTATATCAGCTATATCTTTAGGATTAGAATATATGTGATTATAGCAATAACCCACGGCTGGGTGTGGGTAATGCTGGATTTACCCACGGTTGGCTTTGTTTGGTCATGAGGGCGAAGCCCTCATGACCAAACCAAACCAACCGTGGGTAAATCCAGCATTGCCCACACCCAGCCGTGGGTTATTGCTGTTATACAATAGTGTTTGTTTTGTGTTGTGTTATGTTTGTGTTCCTGTTATTTAGGTTTTTGTTTGCTTTAGTTTGTATTCTTGCACTTTGAGATAAAACAGTCCACACTTTTAGTTCATGTTTGTTTATTTTATTAAAGGTTTAGGGGGCGGTATCGAGAAGTGCAGTGCTTGCATTTTTGTATATTTTTTTCCTGTTGTGGCATTTTTACAATTGTTAAATGTAGTTTAATACAACATATGTTACGAGTACACTTTTGAAAGAAGAGGTTGATGGAGTGTGGATCTGGCTTTACCAAGTAGATTGGTGTTTATGAGCTGAGGGATGGAGGACTGTATCAGGAAGCAAGACTCGGTGCTGGGTGCTTGAGGTATGATATCCGAGACTTGATTACGGTTTTGCTGCTTTTTCTCCATTTACATAGGGACTTCTGTAGTGGTATGTAAAGTTGTATACTTTAAAGAAATAGAGTTACAAGTCGCGAGTGAGGGTGGATCTGCTTTTATGAAGTTAATTGCTGTTCGAGCTGTGGGATTGAGTAGTGTATTAATAATTATAATAGGCTTTGGGTGATTCAGCTGCAATGCCACATACTTTATTATGTTTTTGGTGCTTGCTATGTTATGCTTTACTGTGTTGTTTTGTCCGCTGCATGATATGTTAGTGGCCGGACTTTTTCATTAGTTCCTTTTGATTTATAGTGTGCACGCTGGTTGGATTAGCCAATCAGCATGCACGTTTATCGGCTTTGCCAAGTTTGTATAATATAGATCACCTCACTGTATTGGTGGACAGTGTTCCTTGATTTTCTTACATTCTGAAGAAAGATTTATAATTTTTGTGATCATAAGCTGGTATGCTTCATGTTAATGATTTTTATAAAATGGGCAAGGAAAATTGACCAGTCAGATTCATAGCTAACTGTACATTAAACATATTCAATGTACAGGAAAAAAAGCTATTGCAGACAAGCTGGATCTCACATTCACTCACAGATCCCTATTGCCTTACAGTCTTCAAAATCTAGCAAACTGCCAAAAATCTTGAAAAGCCATTTAGTTTGGAAAATCTGTAAAATACAGAAATACTCCAAAAACAAAAAAAAAACAGTAATAAATAATAATATGAAACACCAGGAATGCTTACCTCAACTTAAATACATTACTACATCTGCATAAAAAGTTACAGAGCACAACAGGAATCAGAAATGTGGCAGAAATCACACATTTTGTAGTAATGAAAACACAAGAATAACCTCAAATTTAAGTACATTACCTCCTCATAACCAGTAAAATGCACCCAATATGTTAAATGTCTGAAGAAAACAAAAGCATAATCTCCACAAACAGAAATTAAAAAGTGACTGGAAATGAATAACATGAAGCAGAACAATCACTGTATCAACAGAAAGGACACTAAACCTAGGAGTCAAATTATGTACAAACATGCAAATGCAATAGATGGGCAGGATTCACGAAACCTCCGTGTAAGAGTTAGCAAGTCTTACACGGAGGCTGCAGTTAAACGGTGTGATGTCAGCATGCCATGCATATTCATGAGGGCATGCTGAATCACACCCTAGGCTAACACAATCCGTGTCGGAAAGTAGGGGGTGTGTCCGCACGGCGAGTCCTGCAAAGGGACACACCCCCAGAAGAATCACAGTCCCGAAAGGAAATTCCCACAAGCGAGTCCGCGGAAATGTCAAGAAACACAACAGCACACATGCCCCCACAGACTATAAACCCAACTGTAATGTAAAACGTAAAAATCAACAGTTTAATATTTTTTTTTATAATTTCAAAAATGTTTGCCCGTAATTGCGCTCGTTTGCGTGGGTGTGCCCTTCGCTCAGCCACAGTTAGCACTCATTGGAAAAACATATAAGATCTAAATATGTAAATCAAGCCAAGTAACAATAGCGTAATGGTAGAGACATCGACCAAAGAGGAGGTAGTCATGGTTCGAGCCCCAACAACATCATTTTCTATTTTTAGTGAAATAAGCACGAAAGAATCCCCTGACATATATGTATATATATATATATATATATATATATATATATATATATATATATATATATAAAACTATAATTTAAGTAAAATGTAATGAAATGGGCCATGTATTTTTGAAGAAATCTGACACAATAAAAAAAAAAATTTATAAGTGCCCATAGCTGAGCAGCGCTCTAACAAGCTGAGTATGACTGCCTGCAGGTGAGCAGTGGTTTAACAGGTGTAATATGAGTTCCCGGAGTTGAGCAGCGCTTTAACACGCTGAAACTGTGTGCCCGTAGTTGAGCAACATTTCTCATAGCGTAATATGTGTGATCATAGCCAAATAACACGTTGACCAGCATAACCCATTTGCGCGGAGCTGCGCAGCGTGCCAACCGGCTTACCGACGGGCAACGTTGAGTAACCTGTATCAAAGCCGCCTTTACACAGACACACCTCCTAGCCTGTCTAGACAGTAGTAAAATAAAAAAAAAGCAATGCCCAGGCTCAAACCCAGGATACTGTGCATCATAGCCAAAATACTGAACCACTAAGCCATGACAGCTGTACTGACAAATGCAGTATTAGCATATATATAGGAATGAATGGAAATAGAAGCATGACAAAGCAGGTTTTTTTAAGCTGATACAATTCCAAAATGGCCAATCACAGATAAGTCTTGGGAAAATGGCATATATAAGCCCCATAGGCGGGAATACACAGCATAACTGATTGTGGAACCTATTTGCAGTCAGGATGGCAGGTGTAGGAGAGGGCAGTCTCTTCCGAGCACAGATGTGGGGTGTTGAGGAGTCCAAATATATGGTTTGGCTCCTGGTCCATGATCATGAGGCTCAACTCATGCAGGGCCAGGTTCTGTGGGGAGCGTACAAGGCAGAGGCGTGGAACCGGTTGGCACATGATCTCACCAATGCCACAGGCATACCAAGGACTGGTGAACAGGTCCGTCACCACTATGCAGACCTGAAGAGATGAAAGCAGGACCAACTGAACCGTTGGATCCAGGAGGCCCGGCAAATGCCCAACGCCCCACGACTGAGTAAGTATCTATGTAATTACGTATGTAAGAAATTATCCTAGCTGATATTATGGAGATGTATGTTCCAATATTACTTCATTTATATTACAGCTGCAGGTGTGCGTTCCGCGAATCGGCGAGCCTATGGTGATAGGCTGGAGCGGTTGCGCCACCAGGCAGGTTAGTAATTATTTTTCTGTAATTGTTCTACAATATAAGTGAGACAGCTTGTAAAAGAGTTCAGTGTAGTTACATATTAATTTATTTTTCTTTATTTTATTTATTTAACATTTGTTGAGCGGGAAAGTCCGACTAGGTTCCACAGATCCTGTTTTCAGCGGAGGCCCAGGGAGAAATGCCCCAGAATTAATAAAGTTCAAATAACACTAGAAGAAAGATTCTGCTAGTACTGTATGATTAGATAAGTGATGCAGCCTGTAATCCAGAAATAAAAATTAAACAAGTCTGAAATAGAGATTTTCCACCTGTATTGTAATACCAGATAACCTGCTGCAGCCTGAAAATTAGTGGTAAACAAGCTAAAGACAATAGACATGTGTCAAATACATCCCCTTTGAAAATCTGCCATATGAAACAAGTGAGTCTGTTTGAAAGGATTGTTGTAACCAAGTAAGACATGTTAATAATGCCTAGAATTAAGTACCATCTTGAATTGTAAAAATAAAACAAGTGAGAGTGTGAGAAAGAGGTATGAATCGACCAAGAAAGCTGTTATAACCCTTGAATAAAGTATACTGCAGTCAGTACATAATGAAATGAATGAGACAGCCACAACCAAACAGTGAAATGTTTGTAATAAAGTACTGAAGCTGGAATGTGTCTGTCCCACAATTTGGATATGTTGCTGTACCCTTGCAATATGGAGATAGTATGGTTGTATGAAATAATGAACATCCACAGTTGTCTAGAGCCATATAAATGAAATGTAGCAGGATGCTGTACCTGAATATAGCCAGATATGAACGTGTATGAATAAAAATGCAATGTATATTAATGTAGCAGTAA
This sequence comes from Protopterus annectens, assembly GCF_019279795.1. Lineage (NCBI taxonomy): Eukaryota > Metazoa > Chordata > Ceratodontiformes > Protopteridae > Protopterus > Protopterus annectens. The sequence goes on along the minus strand of NC_056746.1, from coordinate 1,438,342,822 downwards.
CAGTCCCATCACCAACATTCCTAAGGTTACATATAGGAAACTGTACTAAGACCTGTAGGGTATATATATCTGCAGCTACTAGAGATGTACAGCATATGTATAGGTAGTTGAAGTTGTTAATGAAATATTTCTTCACCCTACCCTATATTCACAAATAATGCCATTTCACAACAAACTGGGTATGTGTATTCACAATTAATTCCTATGGACATTTGTCCTGTTGGTTCAAACATATTTGCACGTACGTTGATGCATGTGCCCTGTTCACATATCCAAACCTGATAGCCTGTTGCCATCAATCAACCCTGCATGCTGTTGGATTGTGTACTGTTGTTCAAAATATGCATGTGTTATGCTTGCTGTTCAATGTTTGGAATTCATGGGTGTTTGGTTAACGGGAATACTGATGCATGCTGTTACAACTAATTTTGAATGGTATTGTTTGTTACTAACCCAAAATGTCATAAAATATTGCTAAACATAGGACAACAGGGAAGGCGGGTTCCAGCAGACCCACCTCTCCCACCTCAGCTGGTGAGTGCACCTGGCACTAGTGCCCAGGCCGGAACCTCCTCCGGTGGCCCTGTGCCACCTTCAGGTGGAAGCACTGCAGGAGATGGGGCTTGCCCCCCCTCTGCAAGCGTGGCCGGAGGAGACCGTCCACTCACCCTTCAAAGTGTCCGGTCTGTGGTGCGTACCGAGATCAGGCATTCTGTGCTTGAACCCCTATGCCAGCTTGAGGCACGGGTGGCGCAACTCACAGGTGTGCCTGCTGCCCATCCTACACAGCCCCCAGCACAACCCCGTCCTGGGCAGTGAAGGCACAGTGGCAACTGCCCATGGGTGGGGATCTCAATTCCACTGTTGCCATCTGTGGGCTCATGGGCTCGCGATATCCAAACATCCGTCCCCGTCAATTGTGTTTCCCCCCGACATGTGTCATACTCCACCCCTGTATGCATCTTGTTTGTCTTGTCTGTTAACCTCCCCTACCTACCTCCCCAAATATACCTACTTCCTGTACCTCACATTCTACTCTCACCTGAAAAAAAAATAAAAAAAGGGCACTCTGTTCCCGCAAAAAAATTACGCCCCATACATAGCTGCCCATTTTGCAGACATGTCTGCTGGATATCTGAACTGGTAATTACAATTGGCTGTACAACATATTTTGTTGTCCTCACCCCTCTCTCAGGGGTGGAAGGTTTCAAATTTCACACCAAATTGCACACATATGCGCAGCTGTTGCTGATGGGCAGCTATGGGCCTTTCCTACATCCTTCCTGCAAATCCCGAGCTTGTTTTCCTACTGTCCTACCTTCTTTGTGCCCCCTTTTTCACCACTTTCCTATCTCCCCATTTTCTTTTCTTTCAAAGAAATTAGTGCGGGTGTGCACGAGAGTAAGCACTTTTAAGCAGTTGTAAGCAGGTGTGCGCTTGTGTGCGTGAAGCTAAGCAGCACTGCGCACGCGTGAGCTCCGCGCAAACCAGCGCTTCTTGTATCTTTACTGGCAATTCTTGTGGATTTGCATTACATTAGTGTGAGAAGACAAACAGCCATGCTAGTAGGTAGCTAGTAGGTAATAATGTGACAGTAGCACCTTGCAAACCACACACACTATCAGAGCAGGATAAACACTGCCATATTTGAATAGGTAAGAGGCCAGACCTCGCAACTGTGACTAATTTACAGGGATGTCCCTGATTTGAAAACAAATGTTAACTGTGCCCCACTGACTCCCTGTGAAATGTACTAACAGTAGGCAGAAAGGTGTGGAATCCCACGTAATGGTAACTGTCAATTACTTAAATGGTGTAGTAATACATATGCTCAAAATACCCCACAGTCACAACTGCAGAATATCTGAAATATATCACGGGTGTATCCCACTGATATGTACCATTCCCTGAGGCTGATTAAAGATACACCTGAGAGTATCTGAGGCCTGCAAGTGTCACAAACTCACAGGCATATCATTCTGTCTGCTGTCACACACTCTGTGAATAGCTGTAGAATTGCTTCCAAAAGCACACCCTCATGTAGGAGTACAACCCAGAAATATCAAAGGATGTAGCCAACTAATAAAATAAGGATAGTATAGTAGTTTACAAGCGCTGCATGTGCCTGCTATCCATAACTGTTAGTACAAAGTACAAGGCCCCACTACTGCTCAGCAGCAAAATAAAATACCCTTGTAGGTGTCAAGCCCCACACCTTGGCCAGACCAGACTGCATGCAGTACCACCAAACCACACCAAACATATAAGGAATTGCTGCTGAAAGAAATATAGCAAGCATTACAAGGAGTGAATGTAAATGGAAAATAGGAAAGCCATAGCAACACATTCCAGTAAAGACACCTAGCAGTCCTTCAAGGAGTGAATGTAAAGGTTAAATAGTGAAGCCATAGCAACAAATTGCAAGATCCTGCAGATAGACTAGTGGTGGACCGTAGCTGGGATAGCTACTAAAGTTCAAAAAAATGACACGGATATATGAAACTTGAATTATGTCACTGATAAAACAGAACGAAAACTTTTGGTATGTATACACATAAATCACCTAGATTTATATGTTTTTTATATAGGTCCAATATTAGTTATGTTACAAATGGAGTACTGTTTCTTTAAATTGAGTAACAAAGTTTTGGCGCCAAAAACTGTTTTTAAATGAGTTAATTAAATGTTTTGCACTAGTTCTGATGAAGTCTGCAATGGTGCAGATGAAAGCGCTCAACTAGTGCTTAAGGAATGCTATCGTTGTAATAAAGGATTTATTTTCAGTCTACAGCACTCTTTTTTGCTTCCTATGAGTTTGGAACTTCTGAGTTTGTTTACATAGCAATTGTGCTAGTGCTTCATTTGCTTCCTGCAAGTCTGGAACTATTGAGTTTGCCAAGGGAAGCTTCTTGTGTGTTTCTAACTACAAAGTATTGGATTGGGTTTTCTCTACCACAAGCTAAACGGATAGTCAGGACTTCCTGAGCAACCAGGCATTTGCTCTACAACATTTCATCAGCTTTACAAACATTTTAAGGTACTTTTTATGGTTGTTGTGGTCTCCCACACAGACTGTTGTGAGTTGTGTTCAAGTTACTTTGCATCATTTGGAAGAGTTACAGGAATGTATATGCCTGGGATATAAACAGATTTAGTCCTACTTTACTTTTGAACTTCTAAACATCAGTGTATAACAGTGTATGAGTTTGGAACTTGAGTTTGTTTACATAGCAATTGTGCTAGTGCTTCATTTGCTTCCTGCAAGTCTGGAACTATTGAGTTTGCAAAGGAAGCTTCTTGTGTTTTTCTAACTACAAAGTATTGGATTGGGTTTTCTACCACAAGCTAAACGGATAGTCAGGACTTCCTGAGCAACCAGGCATTTGCTCTACAACATTTCATCAGCTTTTACAAACATTCTAAGGTACTTTTTATGCTTGTTGTGGTCTCCCACACAGACTGTTGTGAGTTGTGTTCAAGTTACTTTGCATCATTTGGAAGAGTTATAGGAATGTATATGCCTGGGATATAAACAGATTTAGTCCTACTTTACTTTTGAACTGCTAAACATCAGTGTGTAACAGTCTTTTGTTACACTTTAGTTCAACATCTTGCCAATTCGCGAAGCAGTGAGGTTTCTGTGGATTTAAAAGGAGTGTTTTTCATCTTTTTTCTCTGTTTTATCAGTGACATAATTCAAGTTTCATATATCCGTGTCATTTTTTTGAACTTTAGTAGCTATCCCAGCTACGGTCCACCACTAGTCTATCTGCAGGATCTGATTATATTTTATCAGTTGTTTGTTCTTGCACAACCTTAACAAATTGCAAGAGCCACTGCTGTATACCAGTTAATCCACAAGTCCCACAGGAAAGCACATACTCCCATTTAAACAGTATTAGTATTATTAGGTGTCAGTTAACATACACACTGAGAAGAATGAACTTGCTGGAGCCATGTCAGACTCCAAACCAGTTACAAGTGGCGTCCCACAAGGCTCAGTCCTGGGACCTCTCCTGTTTGGTATATATTTCTCGGAGGTACAGGCCAACATGGAAGGACTGTGGCTGACCAAGTTCACAGATGACTGCAAACTGGGTGCTATAATCGACTCTCCAGCCAACACAACCATCCTCCGAAAGGGTCTCATAGACAACTGGTGCCAGAGCCATGGCCTCAAGCTAAATGCCACAAAGTGTATAGTCATCCCCTTTGGCAAAAACAAAGTGCCCACAAATTACCACGTAGGTGGTAATCCATTAAGTACGGAAGAAGTAATTAGGGACATGGGGACCCAAGTTGATAGCAATCTCTCATTTGACAAGCATGTGGCCAAAGTGGTTAGAAAAACATTTTATATAGCCCACCTAATCATGACGGGATTCACATCTAGATCAGGGGAGGTCATCATGCCTCTTTACTCATCCCTCATCAGGCCCATAATTGAGTACAATGCCCCTTTTGGGATGTACCTTACCAGACACCTGCAGCAACTGGAAAGACCCCAAAAGTACCTCACCAAGAGGATCAAAGGGCTCAAACAGATGACATATGCTGCCCGGTTAACAAAACTCCATACTCAGTGGCATACCGCCTGCTCAGAGGCGATCTGTGCCTGACGTATAACGCCATGTCCAACCCGGAAGTAATGGACATGCTGCACCTCAGAAAATCCAAATCCCATCGAGCTACGCGCTCGAGAGACTTGAACCTCAGCACTGACGTAAATAGGACATGTTGGAGGGACAGATTCATAACCCAGAGGCTCCCTTCACTCTGGAATAAAATCCCAGTTCAGGTTAGGCAGAGTCCCTCATTGACTCTCTTCAAGAGGTATCTTGATGAGTGGATGGGGATCGAGGTTTACCCTGGTATCACTTCTGTGTCACTGTTAGACAGAGGCACAGTATACTAACCTTGAAAAAGGGCATAGCAACATTAATTTAAAATGGGTGGCGAAAGCCAAACACACTCTGGCTTGGCTTATAAATGCCCTAGGGCAGATAGCCTAGTATGAACCTATGAACCTATGAACCTATACCCACACCCCCAGGTTGTTGCCACAGCGTGACGCATCACAGACTATCCACGTGCAACTAACAGTGGGTTAAACTGACTTCCAGTTCATAGCCTGCTGCAGACCACCCTCCTAAACCCAGGTAACCCACTTGGCCTACTTAAGCATACATGAATATATGCAGGTGTTGCCAAACAACAATATATTGGGCAGCTTCATTTACCCACACATAGACTGGGAGCATTACTGTAGCTCCAACACCCTAGGTGAAAGGTTCCTAGAATCCATACACTCAAATGCTATGGAACAACTTGTTACCACTCCCACAAGAGGGGAAAACATGCTGCACCTGATCATCACCAACATGTGGACTATATGCTCCAGACCTATCCCTCACTGGTAAGATGACACCATAGACTACTCTCACTGTATATTCACATACCAACTGCAGTCCCTGCACAGAAAACCACAGTTTAAAAGTTGTGTAATGAAAATTCCATGTATTCACATGAGGCAGGCTTCACACATGGGAACTATTTAAGGCCACAGGTACATATGTCTATGTGGCACACACATACCTCCTGTGTGCACTGACATTACTGATATAATATATGTCATACAATATTAAGAGCAACACCCAACACACATGGACAAACTGTGTGACTAAAACACACATGGCATTTGTAGGATTCAAACCCCTACCTAGCTATGTTATAAAACGTGAGAAAAACGCATTAGCAGAGTGCGCTATTCGCATTACTGGGTGGTTTCTCTTCTCCTGCTATACTTGTAGGGTGCTGACATCATCAGTGTTTAGAAAGAGGAATGTACATCATGTAGTGTGTTCTTCTAGTTGCCAAAAGGGACATTTCTTTCAAACAGAATTGCACACACACTAATCCCCCTCTCCAATCACACACTGCTTATTTGCAGGATTCAAACCCCTACCTAACTATATTATGACACTTAAGAGAGACACATTAGCAGAGCGCGCTATTCAAATTACTGGGCATCTTTTTTTCTCCTGCAGTATTTATAGGGTGCTGACATCATTATTTATAAAGAGGTATGCACATCTATTACTATCTGTCAGTAAGGGGGATAGCATATATATGCATTAACAGATGCCTACTTCAAGGTCACATATGCACATCAGCACTGCCAGGTTATGTTTTATACCATGCTTCGTGACCACAGGACCTGTAACACACAACACAACCAGTTCAGACCACCCCTCCCATATCCAGGAACCATACTTTGCTTCCCTGGGAACAGAGTAGGATATGAAGGTGTTCACATACACCATTACAGTGGTTAACTTCAGGTACAGGTATATTGAGTGGGGGAACTTCTCAGGCCTCAACAACATCACCCTACAGCCACTACAATTTGTGAATCCATGTGCTATGGCAGGACCAATCACCACAGCCACAAGGGGGAATACATATTGGACCTAACCATCTGCAACATGGGGACTCTATGTTCCACACCAAAGGTAGACCACCATTGTTAATATCTGACCATAACTAACTTTCCCTGGACATCCATATCCCATCCCCACCCCCAGGCAAGGAAGTCACTGCAAACAAAGTATTTATCAAAAGCAGACTTTGCACTTGTGAAGACTGGGGTGGAAGACTTCAAAGGACCCATGCTGGGGGATTATACAGGACACTTTGCATAATCCTTGACATTTGCATTCTATGGGCATCCGGAAGGTTTGCATTGATCATGCTATCCCAAATAAACCCAAGACTCCTCCACAACAGGAGACCTGTCTGGTGTACACCAGCCATATATAAGCAGTACAACAGAAGGAGGGAGCTAATACATTACAGAGCAATATCCCACAGAGGGAGGACATCTCTGAACAGTATTGGCAAGACACTTCAATCCCTCAAAATCATCACTTCAAAGTGTTGACAGTGAAATTGTCCAGACACTGCAGATAAGGCTCCCCTCAGTCTGTAATTGACGCCCAATTACTGTTATAAGTCCTCGCCAACCCTCTTCCAGCAAACACCAGCCACATGGATGTGACATTGCAAATTAAACTCCTGGGATCCCCACTGTGTCCCTGCTTGATGGAGGCACAGCACACTAGCCTTAAACGGTGCCTTCTGTGACCTACTTTACAGAGGCACAGTAGCCTACTGTACTGGGGAGGCAGACGCCAAACACACTCTGGCTAAGCTTATGTATTCCCTAGGGCAAACAGCCTAGTATTGACCTCTACACCCATATGTTTAATTTTCAGATGCACAATATTTGTTGCTGATAAACTGTTTGCAGGTCTTTATTGCCATAGCTTTCCCTGTTTCTATGAACAACTTGGGTATCTGTGGAAGATGTTTGAATATGAGAGGGATCCACTATTTTACTTATGTCTCTGTTGTCATTTAACTGTGTGCACTGGGCAGATTGCTGTATTGTGGGAGGTTCCTGGCTTAACACATACAAATGCCAGATATGTGTGGCCAACTGCTAAACTGAGACATGGCCTAAGTGTGTGAGCATGCTCAGTTCAGGCTTTCCATGGCTTGTTGCCTGACATATGTCTCATTTAGTGTGCGAGCATGCCCAGTGTGAGCTTTCCATATGTTGAAATCTGAGGTCCACCACATTTGTGGTTGTGTGTGAACTTCAACAATATTTCACATTTATAGTTGTGTGTTGGAAGTCATGTTGTGTACTTACTGCCCAACTGCTTTGTGTCTGAACCCAACATGGATTATACTGTGCCTGCAGGGTTTCCATGGGATAGTTTGCATACAGTTGTCAACATCCTTTCATACTGACCAAACACTGTAATATCGTATAGTGTACTGGTTCAGTACTTTCACTGTGGTGGACAGTATCCTGGGTTTCAGTCCTGTCACTGCTTTAAATATTCATAGTGAGCACACCAGACTGGTTAAGGGCCAGTTGTGCAAATATGACCATGTTGCATTTTGTTCAGATATGTACTACTTAAACCAGGCTTGTCCAACATTGGTAGTGTATTCCGCAACTTGGGTGGACATTGACAAACACTAGCTATGTGCCCTAGGCCATTTCTAATGCTAGTCAGAGAGTGTGTTTGTCCTTCAACACACATTGTAACTGGAGTTTGCCATGACATTTTTCAAGGTTAGTATACTGTGCCTCTGTCTACCCGTGACATAACAGTGATACCCAGGATAAACCTACCATCTCCCATCCACTCATCAAGATTCCTCTTGAGGAGAGTCAATGAGGGACTCTCTGGCTAACCTGTACTGGGAGTTTACTCAAGAGTGGAGGGAGCTTCTGGGTTATGGATCAATCACTACAGCATGTCCTATTTATGTCAGTGCTGGGGTTCAGGTCTCTCATGTGCATAGCTCACTGGCATTCAGATTTTACAAGGTGCAGCATGTTCATTGATTCCAGCTTGGACATGGCTTTATACACCAGGCACAGATTGCCTCTGGGCAGGCAGTATGGCACTGTGTGGAGCTGCAGTTTGTTTAATCAGGCAACACATGGCATCTGTTTGAGCTCTTTGATCCTCCTGGTGAGGTACTTTTGGGGTCTTTCCAGTTGCTGGAGATGTCTGCTGAGGTACATCCCACAGGGGCCATTGTACTCAATTGTGAGGCTGATGAAGGATGACTGAAGAGGCACGATGACCTCCCCTGATCTAGATGTGAATACCTTCATGATTAGGTGGGTATATGGTATATTTCTGTAACCACTACAGCCACATGGTTGTCAAATGCAAGATATCTATCAACTTGTGTCCCCAGGTCTCTTATTACTTCTAAAGTACTTAATGGCTTAACACCTATGTGGTAATTGGTGAGCACTTACTGTTTTTCCACAGGGGATGACTATACACTTTTCTGCATTTAGCTTGATGACATGGCTCTGGCACCAGTTGTCTGTTTCTATGTGGCCCTTTTGTAGGATGCTTGTGTCAGCTGGAGGGTCAGATATGGTGCCCAGTTTGTAGTCATCTGCAAACTTGTTCAGACACAGTCCTTCCATGTTGGCCTGTACCTATGGGAAATATATACCAAACAAGGGAGGTCCCAGGACCGAGCCTTGTGGGATGCCAGTTGTAGCTGGTTTGTAGTCTGACATGGCTGCAGCATTTCTGACCATGTCAGTTCTGTCCTTGAGCTGGTTTGCAACCCATCTACTGACATAGGGGTTTATATTTAAGCTGGTGAGCTTATCTATAATGAACACGTGGAGTATTGTATGGAAGGCTTTTGCAAGGTCCAGATAGGCTGTGTGGACCACATTCCCCTCATCAATGGCCTTGATGACTGTTTCAAATGAGTCAAACATGTTTAAGGGGCAGGATCTGCCCATAGGAAAGCCACACTGGGTAGGGTCTAGTGTCTGTAGGTCCCCAATATCTTTATTTCTGAGCTCCATAATGATCCTTTCCATAGCTTTGCAGACCAAGCTTGTCAGGATTCTGGGGTGATAGTTTGCAGTATCCATTCAGGCACCACCTTTGTGGAGAGGGACCACTGTTGCTGTACATTGCTCTTTGGGTACATATCCTGTGGTAAGGCTGAGATTGAGCAGTAGTGTTATTTGGTGTTCCATTCTTCTTGGAGTTCATGTTGGACGCAGCCCAGGACACCATCTCGTACCATTGATGCTGTGTGTTTTGCTTTGAAGATGCTGGCTGTTACCTCAGCCTCTGCAATGTCAGGGGGCCAGCACTCTGCTGGGATAGATATTTGGCATTTTGGTGGGGGGGGGGAGTTTGCACCGAACCTGTCAGGTTGGATGTTGGCAATGTGTGTGGGTTTGGTGTATTGTTTGTAATATTTGAGTAATTCAGAGCATATCTGTGAATTCCCACCAAGGTTCCTACCATCAGTTAAGAAAGCCTTGTGATTATCCTTAGTGTCCTGTACAATTTGTATCTTCATAGGTTCATAGGTTCATACTAGGCTATCTGCCCTAGGGCATTTATAAGCCTAGCCAGAGTGTGTGTGTCTTTCGCCACCCCTTGTAATGTGTATATTATGCCCATTTAGGGTTTACTTTACTGTGCCTCTGTCTAGACGTGACACAGTGATGACCCCCAGTGTAAATCTACGATCTCCCATCCACTCGTCAAGATTCCTCTTGAAGAGAGTCAGTGAGGGGCTCTGCCTAACATGGACTGGGATTCTGTTCCAGAGTGTAGGGAGCCTCTGGGATTCTGTTCCTGAGTGTAGGGAGCCTCTGGGTTATGGATCTGTCCCTCCAGCACATCCTATTTATTTATGTGTTGAGGTTGAAATCTCTCACTCTTGCGACTCTGATGGATTTGAATTTTCTGAGGTGGAGCATGTCCATTAATTCTGGATTGGACATGGCCTTGTACATCAGGCATACATCGCCTCTGAGTAGGCAGTATGTGACTGAATACAGCTGGGGTTTCTTCAGCCAGGCAGCATATGACAAATGTTTGAGACCCTTTATCCTCTTGGTGAGGTACTTTTGGGGTCTTTCTAACTGCTGCAGGTGTCGGGTAAGGTACATCCCAAATGGGGCATTGTACTCAATTATGGGCCTGATAAGAGAAGAGTATAGGGGCACAATGACCTCTCTTGATGTAGATGTGAATCCTTTCATGATAAGGTGGCCAATATAGAAGGTCTTCCTAGCCACCTTGGCAATGTGAGTGTCACATGAGAGGTTACTGTCCACTTGTGTCCCTAGGTCCCTGATTACTTCTTCCGTATGTAATGGATTACCACCTATGTGGTAATTTGTGAGTACCTTGTTTGGTATTTGGAGAGACATTCATACTCTCCAGTGTCTTCAGGAAGGCTGAGTGGGGTTCCTGGGTTTGAGAGGGTAGTCTGTAGCATTCTACAAACTGTACAGCAGGTTTGCCTGTGGTTAGTTGCACATGGATGGTCTCTGATGCTTCGTGCGTTGTCAGTAACCTGGAGGTGTGGGTATCTTTGATGAATATGGATACTCCCCCTCCTTTTGTGGTTTGGTCCAGGTTTTGGGGCCGAAAAGCATGATATGCGATATAACCTGGTAGTGCTGGGGTGCTCTCAGGAGCCTTGAAGCAGGTTTCCGTCACTGCACAGACATCAATGTTCTCCATACTGGGGAGGGCCTAGAGAGCATGCATCTTGAGGTTTAGACTTCTGGCGTTGAGCAGCATTACCCTTATTTTTTTACCACTTATGTTTTCTAGGGAGGTGGGTTTGTCTTTTGAGCCTTGCCTAACAAAGGCACTATGGAGGTGGCAAGAGCCTTAGCCAATATCCAGAAGCCCAGGGGTGACAGGTGCAAGTCATCCCTGGCAAAGCAGCGTGGCTTGTCAAGCATGTCATCCCAAGCAGACATACATTGGATCCCCTTGGAATAACACCAGTAATTGAGCCAATTGTTAAAGCTGATCATTCTGTGTTTGTACTTTGGCATCATTCTTGGTGTGGGTAAGATGCTGCTCAGGGTCAGGGTCATACCGGCCTGGGCTACATAATCAGAGAGCTCCTCTATGTCTCTTTTCATGTAGTTCAGGGAGGTACGTCTCAGGTCATTCACACCAGCATGGACAATGACTGAGTCATATTTGTACTTGCTTTGGAGTGACCTGCGTGCTTGTGTTATGTGGTGGATTGTAGCGGCCAACAGGCAGCTTACTGTAACCTTTTCCTTGTTCAGTCGGGTGAGCTGGATATCAGTGTGTCTGACTATGGAGTTACCTATTACAAGTGTATCAGGCATGTTGTTTGTCCTTAAGGGCTGTGACTGTTTGGCACAATGACTTTGTGAACTATGTGTTGCATGTGCTATGTTTTGAGGTAGTGGTTGCTTGGGTGTCTGCTTTGGAGGCCTCTGTTGATGTGGTGGATTTTTAATTTGAGCCTCCGGGAATGTTTTTGTGTGTTTATGTCTTTGGTTTGCAGTTGTGATAGGTCTATGTGAGACTGGGTTTGTGGTGTGTGTGGTTACCTTCTCCTCCTGACTGGTTTTGCCAGTACTGCGTTGAGAGAGCTCGGCTTCCAGTTTGGATAAATAGTTGCATCTCTCACATATATTTGTATTTCTTGGGGGGAGGAGGGGGTTGTCTGTGTACATGGGGCAGGTGTAACATTGCCTCAAGATTCCCAGATTCAACATGTTGTAGCTGGCCTTAGTGGATTTTATGTGTGGCCATAGTTTTTTGCCATAATACTGATCAGAGATTACTTCCCTTTTTGGGTTTTGCTCTATCATGTATTAGCTTCCTCCTTTTCTTGCATGGTTTGGTAATGGCTGGGGTCCACCAGGCCAGATGCCTGTGTGTATGGAATTGGGTCTTGGTTTTATTTGGGATTGCATAATCCATGCATTCCTGAAAGTGTTCATAGAATGCATTTATAAAGGGTTCTGAGGTGTGGCCCATATTTTCCACAGGCACAAGGCCTTTAATGGATTCCACATCAGTTTGGAGGAGTGCAACATTTGCTTTACACATGTTTTTCACTGTGGTTTTCTGCCCAGGGACTGGGGTCAGGATGTGAATATCTGTATCTGAAATACTGTTACTTGCCCGTGGATTGTCCATGCTGCTTCTTGTTGTGGTACTAACCTGGGGGTGTGGTTATCCTTGACAATTATTGATAGTCACCCTCCTTTTGTAGCTTGTTCCATGTTTTGAGGCTGTAAAGCATGGTATGAGGTGTAACCTGGTAGTGTTAGGGTGCTCTTGTGAGCCTTGACCCAGGTTTCTGTTACAGAACAGATATCAACATTCTCCATGCTAAGGAGAGTTTGGACTGCATGCATCTTGCAGTTTAGACTTCTGGCATTGGGAAGCATTACGTCTAGGTTCTTATCCCTTGTGATACCTATGGAGGTGGGTTTGTGTTTTGAGCCTTACCTATTCAAGGCACAGTGGGGGTGACAACAGCCATTGCCAGTATCCAAAAGGCCAGGAGTGATAGGTGCACATCATCCCTAGCAGGTGGAGCATTGTGTCTTGCTCAGCATGTCATCCCAGGCTGACACGCATTGGATCCCCTTTGACTAACAGCACTACTTAAGACAATTATTGTAATTGATCATCTTGTCTTCATATTGTGGCATCATGCTTGGTGAGGGTAGGATGTTAGTCAGGGTCATCAAGTTTGCATATACTACATGGTGTTACATTGCTTAACACATGACAGTCATGCCTCAGGTGGTGCTGCAGGGCTGTCTATGTTGGATGCACATACTACACACCCTGTACATGTTTGAAAGCTGGTTGTGTCAACTTAGGCATCCCTTTTACTATATGTGCAAGTCAGAGAGAGGTATCATTTCCAGGGTTCCTACTGAGCCAGTGTATGTGCTATGCGTTGCCTCTTTGCCAAGGCCAAGGCATACTGGGCACGCTTCCTTCTGCCTACTGGGGCAGGCTCAGGTTGTTCCTCCTCCGAGTCACGCTCTGCCTGTGATTGGCTTGGCAATGGTGGGGGACTGTTTAGCCCAGTCCTATGCTGGTCCTGCTGCAGCTGTTTTCGCAGAATCATATTATGTAGCATAGCACATACCATGACAATTTGGGAACATGTAGTTGGTGAGTACTGCAAGGCTCCACCAGATGTGTCCAGGCATGGGAACCATGACTTGAGCAGCCCAAACACACGCTCAATTACATTTCGTGTTTGTGCGTGTGCCTCATTATGGCATTCTTGTTCAGGTGTGTGTGCATTTCTGATGGGTGTCATCAGCTATGGCTCCAGTGCGTAGCCAGCATCCCCCACTAAGTGACCATGTGGGATGTCCCCATTGGCAAATGTCTGGTACAGCTGCGTCAAATGCCAAATATGGGAATCATGGTAGCTTCCAGGGCAGCCAGCACACACATTCATTATTATGCCCTGGGCATCACACACGACCTGGCAGTTGATGGAGGGGAAGCCCTTGTGGTTACTGTAGGCCCTACCCCGCTCACCAGCTGGTGCTTTGATGCGTTTATGCGTGCAGTCTATTGCACCCACTACCTCAGGGTATTCCGCTATTTGCTGGAAGAGACACATATTGCTGGGCAATACCTCACGGGAATTGGGGAAATATACATGATCACCGACATGTGCTGACATGGCATCCAGGAACTGGTGCAGTACCCTGGATGCTGATGCCTGTGATATCCCCATCATATCACCAGTTGGTCTCTGGAAGGTACCTGTTGCTAGTATTCTTAGGCCAACACATACCTTGGTTTCCACTGGGATGGGTTCCTCTCTGTTGGTTCTGTGTGTGAGGTGTGGCCTGCACAGCTCAACAATTTGCTGTAGGAGGTTTCTGTCCACTCTATAGTGCTCCACTATCTCCAGCTCATGTAACCCTTGGTAGGTGACCCTGGGCCTGTACACTCTTCTCTGTCTCCTCACTGTGGGTTGTCCGGCAGCACTTGCATAGTCACCACCCTCAGCGAAGTTGCATATGTCTCCTTATAACAGCTATGGCAGCCCCTAGCATTTTTGGTCTGAGTGAAGCTTTTTCAGTTTTCACTTCTAATAGCTTACTCCTCTGTTGCAGTGTCTCTTGAGAGAAACATTCTGCACTGTTGTTTGCAGAGTTTTAAGAGCTGGGCTGGGCTACTGTTCTGCCTGTGTAATTGCCTGCTTCTGATTGTTTTCACCTGCTAGCTCTGCCAGTAATCCCTGCTAGCTTCCTACTATTTCTCATGCTTCCTTTTTCCCTTCTGTTTCCTCAGGGGGGACCGACATGCATACAAGCGAAAACACGCTCACAGCGGCTAACACGCGCGCACACATGCTTAGATGGACTAGAATCTGCTTATTTGGGTTAAAACACGTGCACACCAGCGCAAACAAGCTTACAGGTGTTTAAACAGGATCCTACATGCTAATTCTGCCTTAAACGTGTGCACTCACGCTTACACATGCACACTCTATCTTACTCGTGCCTACCAGCACGCACACACACGCATGCATGCCCAGCAAGAAACTTTGGTGTTATCCATAGTGTACACCTTCCATTTCTTGGCTTTCCCACGCCTACTTGTTGACACTCCTCTTTCCATGATGTGTGACTGACATCTTTCACATGCCACTGTGCTCCAGTGAGCTGCATTTCTTTCATACATTCCCCCCTGTGATGTCACCTATCTCCTACTCTGTTACTCCCCCTTATCCTACTCCTACACTGCACGGAATGTGCTCATTTGCTATGTTACAGTGCGATTCACTATCCTACCACTCATTTACATGGGATTGCCTACTAATGCTTAGTTACATGTCTTACACTCAGCGTCCCCCCTTAGCAACCCCTACTCAGTGGCCATGTTGTTTTCAGCCTGCTAGTCCCTTACATTGTAAATTCATGCTTTGCATAAAACCCATGTTTGTGGGTTTAAAATTTTTATTTTTCTGTTTTTTTATAGCGCAGCCCGTTTGCACGGCGCTGTGCTACGTTTAAACATCATCGATCGCCGAAAAAAAAAAAAACATTTTTATTTTATTTTTGCATCGGGGTACGTTGCCAGTGGCCACATATTTGGCCATTGGCATGCTGCATGGGACATTTGCAACCTTTATTTGGAGCTGACAAGACTCCATTGTTATTTGCAGAACGGTACTCAGTTATCAACTGAGTACATTTCTGCAGATAACACGGCTCTTACACAGGCAGGTTTCTGCTTCCTGGATCGCGAAATTACCTCATTTGCATGCCTTTCGGCTGCAAGTGAGGTAATTAGCATATCCATGCCCTGTCCGTGTAAGAGCCATTTTAGGTGCTCTCTTACACGCACATAGCGATGGCTGCATGGAGTCTTACACTACTCTTAGACTCCGTGCAAGCCATCGTGAATCCTGCCCAGAATCTGTCAGGCAGTTTGACCTAAAAATAAATTTAAAGCTGCACTGCACAAAAATAAAACAGATCATGAATACAAATGCATATTAAAATAGAAGCCCAATTAAATAAAGGAGACAAGCAAAGAATCAAGTAAATGAACTTTAAGTAAAAGGATGGTGGTGAGGGGAGTATTACTGCTTATGTTTTTTTTTTCATTTTTTTCCAAGTCCAAAATCATTAAAATCAAAACTAAGGGTAATGCTACTCAATGCCAGAAGTCTCAACCTCAAAATGTACACACTTGAGGCTCTCCTCAGCATGGAGAAAATCAATGGTTGTGCAGTGACGGAAACCTGGTTCAAGGCTCAAGAGAGTGCCCCAGCACTGCCAGGTTACAATTCATATCATACCTTCCGGCTTTAGTTACCAGATAGCAGTACAAAGGGCAGAGGTGTATCCATATTCATCAAGGATACCCATATCTCTGAGTTAATAGCGTAGCATGATGCCCCAGAGATCATCCATGTGCAACTATCATCAGGCAAAACCACATTTCAAGTCGTAGCCGATTATAGATTGCCCACCATGTCCCAAAATGCTCACTCTGCATTCCTTGAGACATTAGGAAATATAAAGGTCCTACCCAACTTTTAATGTTGGGTGATTTCAACTACCCTGGTATAGACTGGGTGAACTACCAATGTTCCAACTCCTATGCTCAGTGATTCATAGAATTTATAAATTCAAATGCCCTTGAACAACTAGTATGTTCCCCCACTAGAGGGGACAACATATTGGATTTAATCATCACAAATATGGGCGCCCATTGTACCACACCCATTATCACTCCCTCCTTGGTCAGATCCGACCACAAACTGATAACCCTGGACATCCTCACCCCTCCACCTCCCCCAGTCAAAGAAACCATAGTCAAAAACCTTTCCAAAGCAAACTTCAAACTACTTGCATCCGAAGTGGAAAGCTTCACTGTTCCCTTGCAGAAGGATAATGATATCCAGGATGCGGAATCCTACACCAAGGCACTCTATATGCATCTTCAGGATTGCATGGACCATGCTATCCCAAATAAAACCAAGACTCCTTCCTCAAGCAAGAAGAAACCAGTCTGGTGGACCCCGGCCATAAGCAAACTTTACAATAAAAGGAGGAGACTTATACAAAAAAAGGTCAAATCTCAAGTAGAAAAATCATCCCTGATCAGCATTAGTAAGAAATTGAGGGCCCTCATCAAGTCAACTAAAGCTAATTTTGAAAAGAAAGTTGCCAAGGATGCCAAGGATTTTTTAAAACTGTAAAGTGAAGGAAACCAATAAAAACAAGAAACGGATAAAGACTTAAATGTTTTACTTAGCGCTTTCGGTAAAACTGTGCTTCACCTTCCTCAGATAATTACCAATACAATCATTCCACCATATATAGTCTCATTTACTAATTAACAAATATAATAATCTCATTAACAATAAAAGAACCAACAGACAAATAAACTATACTGAAAAGTATAATAGTGAATACATTAAATTTACCAATATTAACCAATGAACACCATACATTTTTGACATTTTAAAGAAAAAAATAATAAGGAATAAAAAATAAAAGCTTAAAGCTTACATTTTTTAAAACAAATAAATTACTAGCCACAAAGAGTCAATAGTAGCTAAACTGTTACTTTAACTTAACAAACTTTACTTGGTTCAAAGCAGTTGTTGTTATTATCTTCTTAAAGCTAACAGTTTAAGCATACATTTAATCGATATTTGTTCGTTTAAACCTGGGAACACATAGGCAACAGTCCTAAGCTGCCACATTAGTTCATCTACTTCTAAAAGCAGTTGCCATGGGCCACTTCTTATATGCAAAGGTCTGCTATATAAAACTGTGAATCTAAAACTATGAGTAGGATGTTCACTTATCTGCCTTGCAAGGGCATTGTTAATGTCTTTTTTTGAAATTGCATAGTTATGTTCGTATATGCGCTGTTTTAGTTTCCTTTCTGTCTTGCCTATATAAAAGGCAGGACAGCAGTCACATAAAGTGCCATACACTATGCTCTTAGATTCACAGTTAAACTTACCTCTAATAGTGTAAACAATGTTGTTAATTGTCGCCTCTTTTTTTAGGAGAATGTTTTTACACTGTGAACATGCTCCACACTTAGTCATGCCCTGAAGCCCTAAAAACTGTGTTTTCTTCTTTTTTTCAAGCATGAACTTAAGTGTAGAATTTTTTCTGTAAGTGATTTTTGGGGCTAATCCTAATTTGTTTGATAGTGTCAAGTCCTCTAGAATAATTCCCCAATTCTTGTTCAATAGGTTTCTAATAAACCCATAATCAATAGAAAAGGTACTAAAAAAACTGGTTTGAAAAGTTTCCTTTTTAATGTTAGAGCATTCATCTATTTGTTGTTCTAAATCAGTTATAAATGTCTCCTTATAATGACTACTTAATAAAGGTCTAAAGTACCCATCCTGTCTTTTACCTGTGACTTCGTCTCTAATGTTTGTGATCAAAGCAACCGGGTAACCTCTAGTTACAAACATACTTTCTAGATTCTGACATTCTTTTACGAAGTCAGAATCTTCTGTGACCATCCTGGCCGCCCTCACTATTTGTCCTTTGACTATCGCTTTCTTATGATAGAAAGGGTGGCAGCTGTCAAAGTGCAAAAATGTATTCGAGTAGGTTGGTTTCCTATAAATCCTACTCTTGTAACTAGAGTTTGTGTCGTCTTTATACAAACTAATGTCCAAAAAGTTAATGTTAAAGCTTTCCACTTGGTAAGTAAAATCAAGGAAGCTAGTTAACTCTGTTATATCTGTTATAAAAGGTAAAACTTCCTCCTTCCTACCTCTCCACAGTAGGAACATGTCATCCTGGTATCTAGTATACCAGGTGACATGTTCCTTAAACTTTGGATGTGGGAATAGCTTTTCTTTTTCCCAATGGGCCATGATTATGTTAGCAAAGCTACCCCCACATGGGGAGCCCATAGCAACCCCATATGTCTGTAAGAACAGATCCCCTTCAAATGTCAAAAAGTTGTTAGCCAGCACTATATCAATTAAAGTCTCAATGAGATAGATGGTGTTATCTGGGATCTTTCTAAAGGCCAAAAATTCCCTAGTCCATTCTAAACTTACATCATGGGGAATTACTGTGTAAAGATCTCTGACATCAATCGTCACAAAGTAAATATCTTTCTGATATTTTAAGGTGTTTATAGTGCATAAAAATTCCCAAGAATCTTTACATACTTGTGACTCTTTCTCGATCAAAGGTTTCAGTAAATTGTCCACATGCTTCGCACAAGCATATGTTATTGACCCACGTCCATCCACTATGGGTCTAAAAGGAGGGTTAGAGATAGACTTGTGTAATTTCGGAATACCAAAAAAAGCTGGTACTTTTGGAGCTGGCATGGACAGATAGTGATATACATCCACGTCAATATAAGATTCCAAAAATAAGTCTTCCAGCATAGTTCTAACTCTTCTATAAGCAATGTTTAACTAATTTACTGATACTTTCCTATAAACCTTAGACTCTAAATGTTCCCTCATGTGGCTAACATAATTAAAGTGGTTCATCAGAACAAGACTCCCACCCTTGTCAGGCTTCATTGCTCTTATGTTGCAGTTGTTAAGTAGTGTTATCAAGTCTTGTTCTGATGGTGTAATATTGTTTTTATGTTTAGCCTGTCTATGTTTGTTTTTGTTCAAGTCCCCAAGGTCTATTTCACACGTTTTTTTCAAATAGTGCAAGACTAGGGTGTAGAGGAGGGTAACATACACTGGACACTCTTTCAGAGGTGTTTAACATTGATTTGTTACCAAATAAAATGTTCAAGTTCAACTTGTGGACATACAGTTTTAGGTCTCTGAGTGTTTTAACAAGGTCCATCTTTTTGGTAGGTACAAAAGTTAGACCTTTAGAAAAAAAGTTGACCCATTCTTGGGTAATGTTCAATTCAGTAAAGTTTTATATACTAAAGTCTCCACTATCGTTTTTGTGGATCGAAGGGCGTTGTACCTTTGGGTCTGCCTTGTCTACCTCTTCCTCTGCCTCCTCCTGTTCCTCTGTTGGGGTGGCTTTCTATTCCCTTGGTGGTTGTTCCTCCATGTTTTCTGGTTGTCCCGGAAATCCTGAACAACCTCCTCTTCGTCATCTATGTTGTCGTCATTGATTACTTGCTCTTGGTTATTACCATTTTTATTGTTATTTCTATTATTCAACCTTTCACTACACCTTAGTTGTTGAGCTAATTGGGGTTCACTTCCACTGTTCCCAGGAACTACCCCTGTTGACCTAGGGGGAGGGTTAGCTGTACCAGGGTTGTAAACAGGTGGTCTTGGGTATGCCTTTATATTATAGCGTGGAAGTTGACAATTTAAAATCTGAACTGGAACTTTTGGAACATCAGATTCTTAACCATGGTGACATCTTATCTTTTAAATACAACTATTCTCGTATTTATACAAGTATTGAGGCCACGATGGTGAAGTTATTAACTTCTAAAAAACAAAAAATAACTCGTGACATTAATGATTATGCCAATAACAAGGCATACCCAAGACCACCTGTTTACAACCCTGGTACAGCTAACCCTCCCCCTAGGTCAACAGGGGTAGTTCCTGGGAACAGTGGAAGTGAACCCCAATTAGCTCAACAACTAAGGTGTAGTGAAAGGTTGAATAATAGAAATAACAATAAAAATGGTAATAACCAAGAGCAAGTAATCAATGATGACAACATAGATGACGAAGAGGAGGTTGTTCAGGATTTCCGGGACAACCAGAAAACATGGAGGAACAACCACCAAGGGAACACAAAGCCACCCCAACAGAGGAACAGGAGGAGGCAGAGGAAGAGGTAGACAAGGCAGACCCAAAGGTACAACGCCTTTTGATCTACAAAAACGATAGTGGGGACTTTAGTATATATAACATTACTGAACTGAACATTACCCAAGAATGGGTCAACTTTTTTTCTAAAGGTCTAACTTTTGTACCTACCAAAAAGATGGACCTTGTTAAAACACTCATAGACCTAAAACTGTATGTCCGCAAGTTGAACTTGAACATTTTATTTGGTAACAAATCAATGTTAAACACCTCTGAAAGAGTGTCCAGTGTATGTTACCCTCCTCTACACCCTAGTCTTGCACTATTTGAAAAAACGTGTGAAATAGACCTTAGGGACTTGAACAAAAACAAACATAGACAGGCTAAACATAAAAACAATATCACACCATCAGAACAAGACTTGATAACACTACTTAACAACTGCAACATAAGAGCAATGAAGCCTGACAAGGGTGGGAGTCTTGTTCTGATGAACCACTTTGATTATGTTAGCCACATGAGGGAACATTTAGAGTCTAAGGTTTATAGGAAAGTATCAGTAAATTAGTTAAACATTGCTTATAGAAGAGTTAGAACTATGCTGGAAGACTTATTTTTGGAATCTTATATTGACGTGGATTTATATCACTATCTGTCCATGCCAACTCCAAAAGTACCAGCTTTTTTTGGTATTCCGTAATTACACAAGTCTATCTCTAACCTTCCTTTTAGACCCATAGTGGACAGACGTGGGTCAATAACATATGCTTGTGCGAAGCATGTGGACAATTTACTGAAACCTTTGATCGAGAAAGAGTCACAAGTATGTAAAGATTCTTGGGAATTTTTACGCACTATAAACACCTTAAAATATCAGAAAGATATTTACTTTGTGACGATTGACGTCAGAGATCTTTACACAGTAATTCCCCATGATGTAGGTTTAGAATGGACTAGGGAATTTTTGGCCTTTAGAAAGATCCCAGATAACACCATCTATCTCATTGAGACTTTAATTGATATAGTGCTGACTAACAACTTTTTGACATTTGAAGGGGATCTGTTCTTACAGACATCTGGGGTGCTATGGGCTCCCCATGTGGGGGTAGCTTTGCTAACATAATCATGGCCCATTGGGAAAAAGAAAAGCTATTCCCACATCCAAAGTTTACGGAACATGTCACCTGGTATACTAGATACCAGGATGATATGTTCCTACTGTGGAGAGGTAGGAAGGAGGAAGTTGTACCTTTTATAACAGATATAACAGAGTTAACTAGCTTCCTTGATTTTACTTACCAAGTGGAAAGCTTTAACATTAACTTTTTGGACATCAGTTTGTATAAAGACGACACAAACTCTAGTTACAACAGTAGGATTTATAGGAAACCAACCTACTCAAATACATTTTTGCACTTTGACAGCTGCCACCCTTTCCATCATAAGAAAGCGGTAGTCAAAGGACAAATGGTGAGGGCGGCCAGGATGGTCACAGAAGATTCTGACTTTGTAAAAGAATGTCAGAATCTAGAAAGTATGTTTGTAACTAGAGGTTACCCGGTTGCTTTGATCACAAACATTAGAGACGAAGTCACAGGTAAAAGACAGGATGGGTACTTTAGACCTTTATTAAGTAGTCATTATAAGGAGACATTTATAACTGATTTAGAACAACAAATAGATGAATGCTCTAACATTAAAAAGGAAACTTTTCAAACCAGTTTTTTGAGTACCTTTTCTATTGATTATGGGTTTATTAGAAACCTATTGAACAAGAATTGGGGAATTATTCTAGAGGACTTGACACTATCAAACAAATTAGGATTAGCCCCAAAAATCACTTACAGAAAAAATTCTACACTTAAGTTCATGCTTGAAAAAAAGAAGAAAACACAGTTTTTACGTCTTCAGGGCATGACTAAGTGTGGAGCATGTTCACAGTGTAAAAACATTCTCCTAAAAAAAGAGGTGACAATTAACAACATTGTTTACACTATTAGAGGTAAGTTTAACTGTGAATCTAAGAGCATAGTGTATGGCACTTTATGTGACTGCTGTCCTGCCTTTTATATAGGCAAGACAGAAAGGAAACTGAAACAGCGCATATACGAACATAACTATGCAATTTCAAAAAAAGACCTTAACAATGCCCTTGCAAGGCACATAAGTGAACATCCTACTCATAGTTTTAGATTCACAGTTTTATATAGCAGACCTTTGCATATAAGAAGTGGCCCATGGCAACTGCTTTTAGAAGTAGATGAACTAATGTGGCAGCTTAGGACTGTTGCCTATGTGTTCCCAGGTTTAAACGAACAAATATCGATTAAATGTATGCTTAAACTGTTAGCTTTAAGAAGATAATAACAACAACTGCTTTGAACCAAGTTAAGTTTGTTAAGTTAAAGTAACAATTTAGCTACTATTGACTCTTTGTGGCTAGTAATTTATTTGTTTTAAAAAATGTAAGCTTTAAGCTTTTATTTTTTATTCCTTATTATTTTTTCTTTAAAATGTCACAAATGTATGGTGTTCATTGGTTAATATTGGTAAATTTAATGTATTCACTATTATACTTTTCAGTATAGTTTATTTGTCTGTTGGTTCTTTTATTGTTAATGAGATTATTATATTTGTTAATTAGTAAATGAGACTATATATGGTGGTATTATTGTATTGGTAATTATCTGAGGAAGGTGAAGCACAGTTTTACCGAAAGTGCTAAGTAAAACATTTAAGTCTTTATCCATTTCTTGTTTTTATTGGTTTCCTTCGCTTTACAGTTTTAAAAGGATGCCAAGGATAACAATAAGGCCTTCTGTGGCTACGTCAAAAACCTAAATGGCAACTCTCAGGTCTGTTCTGAGCTAGTACAAAATGGAAAAATATACACTGACCCTTCTGACATTGCCAACATCTTGGCTGACAGGTTCAGTGCAAATTTCTCCCCCCCTCACCACCTACCATTACCTACCTATTACCATTCCAGGGGATTGGGTAAGTCCAATTATTACTGATACGTTGGTTAACAAGGCTCTATCTAAAGCTAAAAACACTGCCTCCATGGGACCAGATGGTGTCCCAGGCTGTGTCATACGCGAGCTCCAAAGGGAATTAACCTCGCATCTTAATACTCTGTTCAGTCTCAGCCTCTCCACAGGATATGTGCCCAGAGAATGGTGCACAGCAATGGTGGTCCCGCTACACAAGGGTGGGGCCACAACTGACCCTGGGAACTACTGACCAATAAGCCTGACCAGTTTGATCTGTAAGGCTATGGAGCGAATCATTATGGAACTCATAAATGGAGAGATTGGGAATCTCCAGTCGCTGGACCCCACACAGTTTGGCTTTGTCAATGGCAGATCATGCCTCCTGAACCTGGTGGATTTCTTTGAGACAGTTACTCAGGGTATAGATAAGGGAAAGGAGGTACACACGGCTTACCTTGACCTTGCTAAAGCATTTGACACCATTCCCCATTCAGGTATTATTGATAAGCTCACCAGCCTGGGCATAAACCCTTACGTCACAAGATGGATCACAAACTGGCTCTCAGACAGATCCCATAAAGTAAGAGTAGTGGGATCTATGTCCGAATCCAGACCAGTAATGAGTGGTGTGCCTCAGAGCTCTGTCCTGGGGCCCCTCCTGTTTGGCATATACTTTTCAGAAGTACAGGAAAGCACGGAAGGGCTCTGGCTGACTAAGTTTGCAGACGACTGCAAACTGGGTGCTATAATAGAGTCTCCGGCCGACATGGAGATTCTCCAGAAGGGCCTAAATGAGACTGATGCATGGTGTCAAAGCCATGGTCTCAAGCTAAATGCAAAAAAAATGCATAGTAATCCCCTTTGGAAAAAACAGAGTACCCGCAAACTACAACATAGGAGGTAATCCCCTGAAATCTGAAGAAGAAATAAGGGATCTAGGGACCCAAGTAGATAGTCAGCTTTCCTTTGATAACCATGTTGCCAAAGTGGTTAGAAAATCCTTCTATGTGACCCATCTGATCACGAAAGGGTTCGCATCAAGATCCAAGGATGTAATGGTGCCCCTCTACTTCCCTCATCAGACCCATTATTGAGTACAATGCACCAATTGGAATGTACCTGGCTAGACATCTCCAGCAGCTGGAGAGACCAGAGAGGTACTTAACCAAGAGGATTACTGGCCTCAAACAGTTGCCCTATGCAGCACGATTGAAAAAGCTAAGACTGTTCTCTGTTGCATACCACTTTCTCAGAGGCGATCTCTGTCTAACGTACAGAGCCATGTCCAACCCAGAATTGTTGAACATGCTCCATCTTAGCAAAACCAAATCTACTCGAGCTACATGCTCTAGGGATATAAACCTCAACACAACAATGAATAGAACATGCTGGAGGGATAGATTCCCTTCGCAGAGACTTCCCTTACTATGGAACAGGGTCCCAGTCTACATAGAACAGAGCCCCTCACTATCACTCTTCAAGAGGAACCTTGATGAGTGGATGGGTAACAGAAAGTTCACACCAGGGATCACACCAACAGCACTACTATATAGGGGCCAAGGGTACTAGCTGCTAGTACAAGGGTCTAGGGAACTACTAAAGGGGCGGTGAATACCGCACAACGTGGCTGGGCTAATATATGCCTTCGGGCAGATAGCCCAGTACCAACCTATTAACCTATTACTGTTGTGAATATTTCTTAGGGTGTGGCAAGCTTATCAGTTATGTGAACTAAGGTAAAAGTGTCATGGGGAGCATTGCTGCTTACATACTTGTGCATCTGTCATACATAGTTAAACCAGCATATGGCTACTGAATTGTCAGTTATAATGAGATGGTTTCCCACGTTTTCAGAGTATGTACATTTTATTTATTTAGCTTAGTTCAGATTAGTAAACTGTTTAAATATTCCTAGTGTATTCCTGTTGTCTTTCAATTCTTTGAGTTCCTACCAAAATAGCTACTCTTGTGAATATTTTTGAGGTTTTGTTACCTAGAAATCTGTATAGGTGTTTATGAAGCACTAAGCTGCAGATATGATAGTCCCCTCATCAGCACTTACCTTCCAGTACTCAGCTGAAGTATTGTGTGCTGGTACCTGTTTATTAATTGGACTATGCAATAGCACACGACAGTTTGAAAGAGCAGTCATATAAATGACTATCCTAATTTCAGACTTCCACACGGTTAAATTATAACTCTGCATATAAATTGGTTACAATAGGTGGCAAACTATTTTGCATTTAACTATAAACACAAAAGAGATACCATATATAAACTACTAAATGTAAAATTCAAACTGCAAAAAACACAGATCCCCCTAAAAAGTTAATTAAGGCACACACGTATACATGGTACAGACATATCCAGGGTTTATAAGGCACTTGCCCTTTCACAGCTTTCCTTGGTGTAGACTAATAACACTCGCCCCCACCTTTGACTTATTGCATCCTTAAGCCCTCAGGATTGCACTAAGTATAGACGTTATATGCTGTACAATTAATATATAATCTAGTAGAGCCCCTAATGAGCTGAATAAGATGTAAGTTCTTAGGATTTAATGTTATCTAATGTAGTAGGACCCTCATAGGCTGAACAGCACCAGAGGTCTTATGATGATAATGTAACCAGAACTGGTTTAGATACTTCTTTTTCAATATTTTATGAGTGTTCTTGTTTAAGTGAATTAAACTTGCTGAAATATGTAAAGTGAATGGTATATCACAGTGTAGGGAACAAATAGTTTAACTGGAAATGACTACTGCAGTTCATTAACTGTGTTAATAGACTACTGACAACTAGAATTTCCTATCTAATCGAGAACACTTTCCTTTGCTTTACAGCTATCAAAAATACTGCACTAATATGTGTTTTAGCTTTCAGTTCAAGGTAACTAGTTATACTTGGAAAACTCATTCTTTTTTTTTTATTATTATGAAGCCTCATCTCTAGAATGCTGTGAAGTGTAATACAGCATAATTAAAACTGTCTTTTGATTTAGTACGTATGTCCATAGTTAAACCACATAAGGTTCCAAGGTTTCCCTTTACTTAGCAACAGAGGCTGTTAATGACCTACATTTCCCCATAAAACTCCATAAAATGCCAGTTTATTTTAAAAACTAGGTCATAACTCATTATAGCAGGCACATTTAACTCAGGAATAAGCTATAAAATTAAAAAGGAAGTTGACTAGTGTAATTTATTTCTCCACAGTGGCATAATAAGGACAAGAGCATTTCCATTTTTATTGCAAAAATATACATTTGTAGATGCATCCTTAATTTGAGGATTAATGTCAGACAAGAGTAATTAAAAGTAGGCTCTTGGAGAGTAGTTTATTTTAGTTTATGTACCTGCATGGAAAATAACTGTTGTTTATCAGCTAAAGGACTTTTCCTGCATCAGACAAATATTTATAGTCTGCTACTTAGACCCTAACTTGACAGTCCCAAGAACCCTACTCACACCTCACATCCTCCCTTCTCTAATTACCCATCATGCATTTAGTCACACCAGCATGTAGCTCTTCATGTCTTATTACTGCTGCTGCTGCTACACTTGTAATCAGAAACTGAAGGTTTCAAAGAGCTATGCATCCACTAAACTATAAGACAAGCATGTTTCCACACAAACTGTAAAACATTTATATATATGTGAGAGACAGACAGAGACAACCCAGTACCGAGGAAATGCAGTTTTTAGCCTTAAGAATAGTGAAAACCCTCCTTAAGGAACAGCAAAACATAAAAAAAGGAAAAGCAATTGTACAGGAATGATTACTTCTGATATTGACATGAAGAAAAGGTATTTATTTGAATGTGTTGAATGGTAAAGTCTGATTGGGCAAAAATCATTTTCTTTGAAAGCCACTGAGAAAAACTCCAGCAGATACATTTAAGATACTCCTGACAAAACATTCTTTTTTTTACAAAGGCACATTACATAGATATCTCTTAATCTCTATCTCTGTAGTGACAATATAAAAATATAAGAGGTATTTCGTCTGTGGTGACATTACACAAATTCCAGGTTTAAAGCATTTAGTATACAGTCAATGCACAATATATATGATGAGCATATATTAGATATGGCTTGTAAAACATGGGAAGGATAGTTACAGTATATTTCTTAGGAAAAAATAAATTGTAGGTATCGAGTGTGAAACACTAATCAGTAGGTAGATAGTTAAAGCTGGAAGCAGGAAAGAGGCATTGTGTCTCTAATGAATCACGGATAGTAGAGCTAAGAATACTAAGGTACTTAATGACATAGAATCTGGTTATACGAGAGTGGTGGAGTGTATTTGAAGAAGATTGATAAAGTGAGAAGGTCAGAAAGAAATTGAAATGTGAAGTGGGGATTAAGATAGAAAGGTAATTGAGAAAGAGTGAGAGGAAGGTTTGTTGTATAGAAGGGGATTGAGGTTATAAAGAGATGGGGGTATGAGCTGACAATGGAAAACTGAGTTACCCAGGTGAGGAGCATATAAAACCATGTGTTTAGGTGTTTTAGTAAGGGTGTGAATATGGAAAGCTTCATGTCTGTTTTAGGTATGTTGGGATGGTATTCCAGAGTTTAGATACATAATGCGAGTAGTGTGTGTCGCCTGCTGAATTAGTCAAACTTTAGTGGGTCACTACTCTCCAAGCAGAGACCTTCACTCAACCAATAAGCTCTTAGTAATGACAACAAAGTCTAATAACTCAGCAGGTGACTCCCTTTGCTCAACTCTGTTGTGATTACTAAGAGCCTGTTGGTTGAGTGAAGGTCTTTACCTGAAGAATAGTGCTGCAGGGTATCTTTTAGTGTTGGACATTTTTCTGGTGCTTATATAAGATTGTGTGTAGTAATAAGTTATGAGTATGTTATAACACTTGAGCAGCTCAAACCAAATCAGTTGTTTCAGCACTTTGGAGTGATGAGTCCTACATGTAACAGAGAGTTTGCTTGAGCTACACTCGACTGATGCCACCAGAAGGGTGGGCTATCTTGGTTATCCCCCAGTGTGAAGTGGTTAGCATTTTGCTCCAGTGATGAGCTGCTACCTGGTCTCAGTCTCGCTTTGTTTTGACTCTGGTCTTTGCTGCAATGAATCACATTGTTTTTCTCTCAATGTCAGTCAAGCTGATCACCAGCAACCATCTTGTTTTGATATCCTTACAGTCATTAAAATCTCGATGGGCAAGAATAATGACAGAGGTTGAAGAACTTTTTCATAAATTAGAATCTGATGGTAGCCCTGTTCCATCAAGGTCCAACAGAGGGCAAACAACAATCAAACTAGATCCCTCCCAGATATCTGAAGCCCTGGAGAAGAAGAGCAGACAGAAATCTCAGAAGACTGCTGAAGCTGCACTGTAGTTGGAAATCGAAGCAGAGGTTGCCATTTCTGTAGCCACCCCTGAGGAACCAGGTAATGAAGCTACCCTTAGTGAGGAGTACAGAGAGGGGGAAGTTATAGCAAATCAGATACAAGAAGAGTAACTATAAGAATTTCTGGAGTCTCTTCCAGATACCAGCAGGAATAATTTATTTGATATGGTTTTAGAAAAGGGTTTGACTCCCCAGCTGTTCCAAGAGAAGAGGGATCACATAATTCCACAAGTTTGTGTCTCCTCCTCATACAAAACAGGACAGTCAAGTCAAGGAGCCATATGTCAAACCATGGGTAATCCAAGTGGGAATTCTGTGCTACCCAGAATTCCAATTATATTGTTGCCAGTGCTCACAGTGGCCAGCACTTCTGACCCTTCTATGACAGATGACAATGCCTCTAGGTCAGACATAACAGCTCATATTCTGAAGGCCACTAAGGACAAAATCATTAAGGTGGGTATTTGACTTGGCAGACACTAATGGAATGCAAAGGTTACTGGAAGCTGAAATGTCAGGCTCCAATGATTTAATGGGTGCATTGGCTGCACTAAGTAAATCACTGAACAAGAAACAGTCCACAAAATTCTAGGACTCTTGGGTGGCAAGTTTCTTAATATGCATGACTGTACTTATTGAAATGACTCCAATTGGCTTTGCCTCTGATTTCTTACCTGATGACTATTAGGGAGGCTGATAATTTTGTGAAGAGGTGGCATGGTTAGGTTACAATCCAAGGTTCAGGAAATGAAAGGCTGCCAACAAACCTCTAAGCTAAGATCAATGGCACACCGATATATGGCTGAGCACCATGCTGGGCAGACCTTCTGCAAGTAAATCGGGTACAAAACCAGATTCTCATCACAGGAAAACATGTTGGCCTTTCAACATTAGGAAATGTTTGTGTTACACTTGCCATATCTATCACATGTGCTCACAGTGCAGTAAATCCCATCCAGCTTTTAATTACTGGCAAAATTTGAGTCAAGCCAAGCTGACTTTGAAAATATGCAGTAGCGATAAATAATCCCCATGGAAGCAGACAGGGCCTTTTTGGGGAAGATGTTCCTTTCAAGGCAGCAGAATTTTCCCTTCCCAACAGGGGTCAACAGCAGCAGGGCAGCAGAATCCCCAATAAAGCAGATCTTCTCCCCAAGAACTTGAACTCTACCAAGATCACAAGACAGCAATGATGTTACTCCATGGGTTAGTGCAAGGATTTTCAATGAAATCCAGTGCTTCCTTTAATAATAAAAGACAGCATAATATTAAAAATCTTTAATTAAGAAATACAGATGGGAAGGATGATCACTCCATTTACAGTTTCAGCCTGGGATGAATTCATGACATTATCCATTGAAGTAGCGTCAAAGAACAAAAAACAGAACGCAAATTTATCTAATTCATCACTTGCCTCCCCTGATGACTTTATTGAGAAAGGTATCACAAGGGTAAAATACATTTATTTATTTTATTGAAATTTGTTTACCGGCAAAGTCCACTGGGCAAAGAGAACCCATTTTCAGTGGAGGCCCAGGGAGAAAAGCTCTGCAGTATAAGAGTACAAAAATATATAACAGTAAAGACAATATAAAACAGCTTCCAGATACAAGCAAGTAAGCGCAATGCATACATAGTAAAATACCATAAATTGTAAGAGTGTCACACAAATCATATGTACATATGAGTATAGGAGAACATAACTAGTATTAAACATAATTGAGTGGTATATACAAGGTGTTTGAGAGAACTGGGTAGTAAAAGGATGGGAAGAGGGGCAGTGAGAGCTGATGTAGAAAAGATGGATAAAAGAGTGAAAGTTTAGTGAGGTTTGTTTTGGTAGTGAGTATAAATGAGTTTGAAGATGGGGGGGTTGTAGGATAGTGTGTGAGTAAAACTGGAATGTAAGCATTCAAGTTATGGAAGAAGGAGAATAGAGGCATGTGCATTGCCAGAGTGAAGAGAGATGTAATCATAAACCTTTTTTGAAGGATGTGATTGTACTAGAGGTTTTGATAGCTGATGGTAAAGAGTTCCAGAGTTTGGAGACAGAGAAGGAATAAAGCATGTTGCCGGCAGAGAGTTTAGGTTTGTATACTTGTAGTAGTAGCTGCTTTTCAGATCTAAGTGGTCTATTGGGGTGGTAGTGGGTGAGGATGGAAGAGAGGGATGGGCAGTCTGAAGGTTTGTAAATAATTCTGTGAGCTGTGATTAGTTGTAGGTAGGTAAGATGATGGGGAAGTTCGAGCCAGTTAAGTGATTTTAAGGAAATGCAATGACAGGAAGGGTATTTTGCATTTGTTGCAAATTTGGCAACCTGGTTGTAACAAGTCTCAAGCTTGTTTTGTAGGGTGCAGTTGGTATTGGTTAGGAGAAGAGCATAATAGAGTAGAGAGAGTTAGAGGAAAGTTAAGGCAAGAGTACGTTTGGTGGAGCAGTTGAGATAGTGTTTTTATCAGTATAGAGAGCCTAGCTTATAGTTTTTTTTTTTGATATTATTATTGTTATGTAGGTCAAATGTCAGGTTTTTGTCGATTATAACCCCTAGTAATTTAGTGTGGGAGACCACTTCTATAGCTGTGTTGGTTCGAGAATGAATGGTGAATTCTGTCTTATTGACAAAGAGATTTTTCTTGGGAGTGAATACTGTCATTTTTGTTTTATTTGGGTTTAGAGCTACATGATCATTGGCCATCCAGATTTCAGTAGTGGTAAACGCATTTTGGCAGATTTGCAAAAGTTCTGTTGTTGATTTAGCAGAGCAAATAATAGTTTCATAGGTTCATAGGTAGGTACTAGGCTATCGGCCCAAGGGCCTAAGTAAGCCTAGCCAACAAGGTTCCCTGGTGAACGCCACCCAAGAAAGTTATTTTCCTGTGCCCCTGTCAAGCAGAGTCACAGAAGTGATCCCCAGGGTGTATTTCCTATTTCTCATCCACTCATCAAGATTTTTCTTGAAGAGTGCTAATGAGGAACTTTGCTTGACATAGATGGGTAGCTTGTTTCAGAGTATCGGAAGTCTCTGGGACAGGAATCTATTCCTCCAGCATGTCCTGTTTATTGTGATGACAAGGTTTAGGCCCCTAGAATGTGTAGCTCAGAAGGATTGGGATTTTTTTAGGTGTAGCATGTCCAACAGCTCTGGGTTTGACATATCTTTATATGGCAGGCAGAGATCACCATGGAGTAGGCGATATGCTATGGAGTAAAGCTGGAGTTTTTTGAGATGGTCAGTGTAGGGCATCTGCTTGAGGCCAGTAATTCTCTTTGTGAGGTACTTCTGTGGCCTTTCCAGCTGCTGCAGATGTCTTGTGAGGTTCATTCCAAAAGAGGAATTGTACTCTATAATGGGTCTAATGAGTGTTGAGTAGAGGGGAACAATGACCTCTTTTTTCCTGAATGAGAACCCTTTTGTGATGAGGTGTGCCATGTAGAAGGATTTCCTGACTATGGTGGCGATGTGATTATCAAAGGAGAGACTACTCTCCACCTGGGTCCCAAGGTCTCTTATCACACATACGGCATTAAGTAGACTGCCGCCTATGTGGTAGTTCATGGGTACAGAGTTTTTACCAAAGGGGATGACAATGCACTTTTTGGCATTGAGCTTGAGGCCATGGCTCTGACACCAGGCATCTGTCTCAGTGAGGCCCTTTCGTAGAATGCTCACATCATTTGGGGACTCAGCTATGGGTCCTAGTTTGTAGTCATCTGCGAACTTCGTCAGCCAAAGGCCTTTTGTGTTAGCATGTATTTCAGAGAACTACATACCAAACAGGAGAGGTCCCAGGACTGAACCCTGTGGTACTCCACTTGTCACTGGTTTGAAGTCAGATTTAGAGTCTGCAACTTTTACAGTGTGGGTTCTGTCAGTGAGCCAATTGGCAACCCATCTTGTGACGTAGGGATTTATACCTAGTTTAGTGGGTTTAGTTATAATTTCAGAATGGGAGATGGTGTCGAAAGCCTTGGCAAGGTCAAGATAGGCTGTATGAACCACCTTACCCTCATCTATGGCTTTGGTGACTGCCTCAAAGAAGTCAATCAGGTTCAGGAGGCATGATCTGCCTTTCACAAACCCGAACTGGGTGGGGTCCAGAGTTTGGAGGTTACCAATGTCTTTGTTTATGAGTTCCATGATCATACATTCCATGGCCTTACAGACCAGGCTCGTCAGGCTAATAGGGCGATCGTTCCCAGAATCAGTGGTGGCTCCCTCTTTGTGGAGTGGGATAACTGTTGCTGTGCGCCATTCAGTGGGCACAACGCCTGATGTGAGACTATGATTGAACATAGTGCTTAGGTAGGGAGCCAGTTCATTCTGAAGTTCGTGTAAAACGCAGCCTGGGATGTTGTCCAGTCTCATAGATGCTGTGTTTTTGTCATTAGAATGTGCAGCTTCTACCTACGTAGTTGTGATTACAGGGTCTCTGCATTCTTCTTGTATAGATATGGGCCCTTTAGGGGGTGAGAGGGGGGTAAAGTTAGCACTGAACCTATCTGCCAGGATGTTGGCAATATCAGTTGGTTCTGTAATTTTCATACCGTTGTGCTGTAACTCAGAGCAGATCTAGGTGTTGCCATTGAGATTCTTAACATAACTATAGAATGCTTTGTGGTTGTCCCTAGAATCAGTGGCAATTTTGTTTTCGTAACTAGATTTGGAGGCTCTTATAAGGGATCTCAGCTTCTTACTGAGGCTGACCAGGGTGCTCCTCCACTCATGGAATTTTACTCTCTTTTGCAACAGTTTCTTCCTTCTGTTGTAGAGTTTGTTTATGGCAGGGGACCACCAGATTGGCTTCCTTTTTTTTGGAGGATAGCATCTTGACTCTGTTTGGGATAGCATGATCCATGCACTCATGTAAGTGCTTATAGAGTGCATCTGTGTAGGATTCAGCAGTCGTAACTGTATTGTCCATCTGCATGGATGTCATGAAGTTTGCCACTTCTGTCTTAAGAGGCATGAAGTTGGCTTTGGAGAAATTTTTTACTGTGGTTTTCTTAATGGGTGGTGGGGGCGGGATGTGGATATCTAGTGTGATTAGCTTATGATCAGATCTGACCAACTTGGAGTTGACTTCAGGTGTGGAACACTGGTCACTCAAGTTGGTAATGACTAGGTCTAGGATATTGTTGCCCCGGTGGGGGTGGGGATAATTTGGTCCATGGGCATTGGAATTTATGAATTCCAGAAAGAGTTGAGCAAAGGAGTTGGTACATGAGTAGTTTTCCCAATTAATGGTGGGGTAGTTGAAATCGCCCATTATTAGGGTATTTGGTTGAACCCTAATATTTTCCAGTATATCAAAAAAAGACGAGTGAGAATCCTGGGGCATGGTGGGGGATCTGTAGCAAGCTACAATTTGGATTTCAGTTTTTGCCAGAGTTAGTTGCACTTGAATAACCTTGGATGCATTATGCTGAGCAACTAGCATGCATGTGTGGATATCCTTAATGAATATGGACACACCTCCACCTTTGGTGTTCCAGTCCAGGTTAGGTGGCCGAAAAGTGTGGTATGAGTTATAGCCTGGTAATGCAAGGGTGCTCTCTGGAGCCTTGAACCAGGTCTCAGTCACTGCACAGATATCGATGTTTTCCATTTTAGGGAGTGCCTCGAGGGAGTGCATTTTGAGATTTAGACATTTTAGCATTGAGTAGCAATTACCCTCAGTTTTTGTTTGCCTGTTCCTGTTATGGTGAATTTGTCATTTGAACCTTGCGTAAAAGAGGCACTGTAGGGGCAGCAAGAGCCTTAGCCAGTATCCAAAATCCCAGGGGTGACAGGTGCAGGCCATCTCTGGCAAAGCATTGTGGTCTGTCGACCATGTCGTCCCAGGTAGACAGATACTGAATCCCCTTAGAATGACACCAGAAGCTTAGCCAAATGTTGATGTCAATAAGTTTGTCCTTGTACTGGGGTATCATTCTGGGTGATGGCAGGATGCTACTCAGGGCTAGAGTCATATCTGCCTGGGCTACAAGATCAGAGAGCTCTTCCATGTCTCTTTTCATGTAGTCCAGGGAGGTACATCTCAGGTCATTCACACCAACATGGACAATGACAGAGTCATATGTGTACTTGTTGTGGAGTGACCTGAGTGCATGGGTTATGTGGTGGATCCTGGCACCTGACAGGCAGCTGACAGTAACCTTCTCATTGTTTAGCCTGGTGAGTGGGACATCAGTGTGTCTGACTTTAGAGTCACCTATGACTAGTGTGTTGGGTACGTTGTTTTGCCTTATGGACTGTGGTTGAGTGGCACACTAAGTCTGTGGGCTATGTGTCATTTGGGTTGTGTTGAGGGGTGGAGGTTGCTTGCGTTTCTGCTTTGGAGGTCTCTGTTGCTTGAGCAGATTATTATTGAGAGCCTCCGTGAATGTTTTTATGTTTCTATGTGTGGATTTTGGTAGTGTAGGTTTAGTGGGACTATGTGATGGGTGTGGTGTGGTGCAAGTGTTTACCTTCTCCGCTTGACTGTCAAGTTCAGTCTTGGTTGGAAAGAGCATTACCTCCAGTTTGGCTAGATAAGTGCATCTCTCACAGGTTGTAGTGTTGGGTGGTAGGAGGAGAGGGTTGTCTGTGTACATGAGGCAATTGCTACATTGCCCCAAGATGCCCAGATTCATCAGATAGACAGGAGAGAACACTGGGAGCTGACCCTTGGACATGCCTGAATAAAAAACTATTCTCCTCTAGACAAGTGAGGGAAATGAGTACAACAGCTGTTTTTCTCTAAGCAAGTGAGGAAAGTAAGTACAAAAACTGTTTTCCTCTAGGTAGTGAGGAAGGTTGAGTGCTGTAGTAATTTGTAGCTTATTTATTGCTTACAACAAGTTCTGAACAAGTGCTGAGCACGAATAAGCAAATTCAAGTGCGAAAACTAAGAATCTGTATCTGGACTAGACTAGTTACTGGAATGAAACAAGTGCGAATATAGGCTTTTAAATCAGAAAGTTGAAAGAGATGGAAAAATTGCCCAAACGGCCAATAACTACAATTCCGGGCCAGAAACCACTCCTTATGTGGTAGATAGGTTACCTAGTGCTTACCACTCCCACTGATAAGCTAGCAAGCTTCCCTCCAACATAGAAAGGCTTGGGGGCCTCAGGAGCTTACAAACAGCCCTGGATACAACAAATCTGTATCTGGACTAGACTAGTTACAGGAAGGGGGGAAACAAGTGCAAATGCAGGCTTTTAAATCAGGAAGTTGAGAGAGATGGAAAAACTGCCCAAACGGTCAATAACTACAATTTCTGGGACAGAAACCACTCCTTATGTGGCAGATAGGTAACCTAGTGCTTACCACTCCCACTGATAAGCTATCAGGCTTTCCTCCAACATGTTGCATATTGTACAATAGATGCATGTGTGAGGTGGGTATGGAAGTCATTTATAAAAATACTAAATAAAAGGGGACCTAATATGGAACATTGGGGCAGTCCTGTAGTAGATTTAAGGAATGGAGAGAAGGAGTTGTGCCATCAAGTGAATTGTTTATCACTCAGGTAATTTGTGAACCAGTTTAGAGTTGTTGGGGAGATACCTAGGGTGGAGAGTTTGTTGAGAAGAGGGTGGGAGACCGTATCAAAGGCTTTTTGATAGGTCTAGGAAGAGGGAGGATACAAATGTACCATCATTTCTGGCTTGATTGATGGTGTCCATGAAGGAAATAAGTGCAGTAGATGTGCTGTGACCCAGTCTAAAGCTATGCTGAGTTGGAGAGTGGAGATTGTTTGGCTGTAAACAGTAGTAGTTTGGATAATGCAGTAGACATTTAGGATTTTAAAAAGCCTTGGCTGGGTAAACTTGATATCACATTTCCAATCTAGACTGGGCTTGTCCTTCCAAGATCAGTTGTATTTTCACAGGGCCTTGCCAATGGGATGTGCCTCTGCCTGTGGTATTTTTGAATAATTTTGCTCAGCTTTACATTGGTGTTTGCAGCAAAGGGCTACAAATCAAACTGCCATCCATTACCACAATTACTTCATCATCAATGTGGAAGGTGAGCAAGGTGCCAGGACAGGAATGGGCAAATTCATTGAATATGTGATCCTCTTAGGGTCCCACTGGCTATGGCCAAGGGGATTTTGTCAGTAAGACTGGACTGACATCACTGGGGGGATGGGCTAGCTTAATTATCCCTGGTATCAACGGGCTAACAGTTCACTCATTTGATCAGCTTCCATCCAGTCTCTCCACCCTCCCACCCTTACTAGCAAAGTTAATCATAGACTTTAATACTACAATATCAATATTGAGCAAGTGCAACTGTGGCCTGTTTTCCCTCTTTTCACCTCCTCCTTTCTTTTCTAAATCTCAGGTAGTTATATTACACAAAGGATGGAGTATCTAGATAGAAAACGTCAAGAGTCATGTTGGAGCTGAGGAAGCACTATGTACACCACCCAGTTGCTGAGAGAAGCTGGTCGGAATGGGGGTGGGAGAGGACTCCAAGTGGCATGAAAAGAAATCAGTTTATTTGTGTTAAAGCTTACAGTTTACAGTTAGTTATCTGAATGTTAAATTATTACAAGTTACTGGGTGCCAAATTTATGTACTTGTTTCTTCAATAAATGGTCACAATTTCATATGGTTGTATGTGGTCTTTATCGGAGGAAGGGAGGTCTTTTGTTGACAAAATTAAAATACTTTTCTCAAACTTTCTTATGTAAGATCCATGTCATAGATCACATTGCATTCTTATTAAAAAAATAAGAGAATGTCATTCAAGCTGATATTTCTCATTTGAACTAAAGTTCCTCAAGGAAATTTGGCAGAAAAATGGAAGCAGTGGTTACAAAAGTTTAATCTTGACAGCATTGCCTTGTCTGAAAAAAAAATGAAAAACATGTTTCTAGTTTTCTATGTCTGGCAGGTGGTGCTGTGATGAAAAGATTTAATACTTTTAGCATAGCTAACGAACAACAGTTTGACTTAAATTTCAAGTGTCAGCTATAAATGAGCTTAAAAAGAACTTCATGTAAATTTGCCATTCAGTTTTCATTAAAATTCAGGGTTTCCAGAAGGCTTTAATGCATAAATATATATATATATATATATATATATATATATATATATATATATGATTAAAGGTGGAGAGTCAAAGGTTGTAAGTTTCAGTTCCATGATTCATTTGAGTCATAGAATATCAATAGTTCCTGCATGGGGAATAGTGGCAAAGGCTTTGGCCAGGTCTAAGTATGCTGTATGCACTGCATAACCACTATCCACTGCTTCAGTAACCCTTTCAAAGAAATTAATGAGGTTAAACAGGCAGGCCCTTCCTTTAACAAAGCTAAATTGATGACTGTCCAGGATTAAGATATTTTCAGCCAAATTAATGAAGTGTGAGATAATGTGCCCCATAGCTTTACATATGAGAATAGTGAGATTAATGGGTCTATAGTTCCCAGGGCCTGTGGTTGGGCCACCCTTGTGTAATGGCATTACAATAGTATTACAATGGTTGTTTCCTAGGCTTCAGGAATGTAACAAATGGAGACGCTTGAGTCAAAGAGGTTAAGTAGGGGAGCAAAAAAGGTCAAATGTGGCAGTGATAATCCAATAACCTAGTATGTTATCAGAGCCCATGGGTGAAGTATTCTTATTTTTTGAAAGGGATGAAAGAACTTGTTCCATAGTAATTAAATGGGGTAGCAGTGATTGTTGATCCTGGGGAATAGCAATGACTGTGGGTGGAGTAAAATTTGCACTAAATTTGTTTCCTTTTGGTCAAAGGAGCATTCTTGGGTGTTAATTCTTAACTTCCTGATGTAGTTAAACATATTTGGAGCTATATTTTGTTTTACTGGCTATTTTAAGTTCATACACAGCTTTGAGCTTACTAGCAGTTCCCTTAAGCTCATGGTTAGTTTGCTTAAGTGTTCTCAAGTTAGAATGAGACCTCTCATAAAATTTAAGCAGTCTCTTTCTCTTGTATAATTTATTTATACAGATATTCTACCACAAGTGTTTTTAATTTTTTCCTTATTCAGTGTAGATAGGGACTGCCTTATTAGTACAACTATTTAAGTGAGAGTAGAAATAAGAGGGATAGTTAACAATCGGATCCTTCACAGGAGGATTACAGCATAATTTATATGTCACTAAGTAACTGATGACTTACAAATGTGGTCGAAGTAACCCTTTTTCACAAGTATGCAAGTCGAGACAAATGGTTCAAAATTATTTTGCAAGTAGTTGAAGCCAATATAGTGCTTTATGATTGGGTCCCCAATAGTGACCACATTATTATATGTTTGAAACACGGATGCCAAGAAATTCACCTTGCAAGCGATCCTGTCATGGCAAATTTTGGTATCCACGTCTAGAACACATAACAGGTTATGAACAGTGAGACACAATCATAACTCTTTGTAGTGCATGGAGTTGTATGTACTCCATGTACTACTATTTACAGAAAAAAAAGTCAGTAAATCACTTAGCAAGTGCTGTTTGCATACGTTGTAAGTAAGCATAATTGCAGGGGAAAAGTTAGGGACAGTTTTTTAAATACTGCCCTAATTTAAATAAGTTACTTACAGTTTGACTTCTGATAATTTTCACAGATGTATGATGAAAGATATTCAGGGAGCATTTAGCTTGATGGAGCATCCCTTCCATATTACTCATGTATCAGCACTTAGGTGGTGTGTAACAAATGTTACACCCATCTGAAAGTACTGTTATGGTCAGGTCTTACACTACAGAAGTGCTTAACCGGTCAATCTTTTTTCCAGTTTTGGATAATAATTATGTCACTCCACTCACTACAAAGTAAATGGCAATACAAACAAAACTGATCATTGTATCTCAAGCAGTGATTTGCTTTTGAGACCTATAAACTTGTATATTTTGTCTGCACTGAGATCAGAAATGATAAAGCTATCATTTTTAAACTGGGTACTAGGACTGAGTGTAACATCATTGCTGAATACTTTAGTCAATTTGACTTGAGAAATTCCCCGTTTATGCCTAATGCTTCATTATTATTTTATTCTAGAAACACACTAAAACCACTGGGTCATATTATTCTATGTTGTATGTTGAACAATAGTGTACAGCTTAAGTTTTTGTGTTATTTCAGCAACCTAGTATTTGAAAAGTTTGCATGCAAATTGATGGAAATGATTCAGGGGATCTTTAGTGTACAGATGCAAGGACAGTGCACTAGAGGTGAGACTGATTTGCACAGTCACAAAGCCAGTGATTCACATGCTTTCAAAGGCAATGATTTGTGCATCAGTGCTGTACATACAGTATCACTGACAGAGAGCAATGCGCAGTAATATATGATTGCAAAGTATAGTCAGAACGTTGG
Organism: Protopterus annectens; assembly: GCF_019279795.1. Lineage (NCBI taxonomy): Eukaryota > Metazoa > Chordata > Ceratodontiformes > Protopteridae > Protopterus > Protopterus annectens. The sequence goes on along the minus strand of NC_056746.1, from coordinate 1,438,302,458 downwards.
TGAAACAAACAAGATGTTATATAAATTTTGTCTGAAAACATTTGTTATGATTTCATCATACAAAGATTGATTAGGTGTTATACTAGGTAAGAAATATGAATTTTGACTGGATGGCTAGACAACAAAAGGAAAGTTCCATTACTGATTCAAATTTACTGTAGTGATCATGATGAAATTCATGAAGTGGAAAATCTGATGTTCAAATATCTAAGTGATTATACCAACTCATTTATGCAAACTTCTGTTAAAGGAGATTTTGGTGTAAATTTTGGAACTGTCAAGTGCAAAAGAGGTCCCATTTATTTTGACCAGTTGTGCCAAGACATAATGACATGCTAGTAAAGTGCTGTTGATTCTGAAACTTGATCACAAAACAAGCTCCAAAGAAATCTGAGTCCTCATAAAATTCCAGCTTTTATATAGAGCAAAATAGTCTGTTCAAGTTTAAAGGTAATCAGTATCTTACCTGTGCCAGTATAATTCTGTTGATACTCAAAAGCATTTATCCACAATTTGTTATAACAGTGTTGGTCAATTTTTTTCTGAACATGGAGTCCCTGACATATTTATAAGCGAATGCTCTGCATTTTGTGAGCAAAGGATTCATTTATTTCCACAGCATTTTAGTTCTAACACATCGCATCTTCACCAATTTATGCAGAATTAAATGGTCAAGTAGAGATAGTTATTTAAAACTTGAAAAGTATTGTTAATGTGTTGCCATATCAAAGAACTGCTGTCTTCCATTTGTAGGTTAGAGAAATATGTGAATTAAACCCACAGGGTTGTCCCCTCCTCCTTTGTTGATAGGGAGTAGTATGATTTAAACCCACAGAGCTGTCACCTTCTCCTTTGTTAACAGGGACTAATATGATTTAAACCCAGAGAGCTATCACCCCCTTCTTTATTTATAATGAGTAGACCAAGAACAATGAGAAGCATCTTAGTAGCAAAATCAAATGCCAGATATTCAAGATGCTTGTGAAACTGCCCAGCAGGAATAGAAGTTCCTCTATTACAAGCCAACTAATTCATTACCACTGCTGAGACTGGGGGAGAGATTTTCATTCAAAATTCAGTTGAAAAACACTTTACTTATTAGACTGGAGAAGGTCTTCTTCTCAAGCATAGAAAGCATCTGTACAAAATGGGACAAGATGTGATGGTGCTTATCACAGAGTCTTGAGTGATAAATTATCACTGAAACAATGACAGGAGAAACAATCTTCCAACTAATATTTTTGTTGCCAGTCCATATTATGACAGCCATGACTACTACCTCATTTCACAGTGACTGTAAACGGTCTACTTTTGGTGAGGTAATTACATAACAGCTAAATTGATTTCTATCATAACATGCAATATAGTCAAAGATTGCACAATATCACTGCTACAATGTAGTTTATAAATGATTATTCCACTTCATGAATGATACATGTCATACAATGACCCTAGTTTATGAAGTATTTATACTGATTATAAATAATGCAAACATTAAATTTAAAGGGAGGAATGTCATGTTCAGACCTGGAGCTTAATTCAAGTATTTCCTCCACAGTTATTATAGTTCAGTCATGACCATTTGCAATGTGTTGAAAGGATGAAGCTGGAGTAAGACAAAGGGCAGGATTCACGAAGGCTTGCACGGAGTGCAAGAGACGTGTAACACTCCATGCAAGCCTCGCGATCCAGGAACAGCCCTAAACTCCGTGTAAGAGACCAGCTAAAACGTCTCTTACACGGACTTGGCGGATGCTAAATACCTCACTTGCAGCTGAAAGGTATGCAAATGAGGTATATTAGCGATCCACGAAGCAGAAACCAGCCCGTGTAAGAGACGTTTTAGCTGCAGAAATGTACTCAGTTGACAACTGGGTACGTTTCTGCAAATTTCACAACGGAGCCATGTCAGCTCCAAATAAAGGGTGCATATGTGTCAGGCAGCATGCCAATGGCCAAATATGTTGCCATTGGCAAGGTAACCCGATGCAAAAATAATAAAAATATATATATTTTTTTTCGGCGATCGCCGATGTTTAAACCCAGCGCAGCCCTGCGCAAACGGGCTGCGCTGTATAAAACATAAAAATGAAGGTTATAAACCCACAAATGTGAGTTTTATGCAATACATGGAATGACAATGCAGGGACCAGCAGACCAAAAACAACATGGCCACCGTGTAGTGGTTGCTAAGGGGGGAAGCTGAGTGTAAGAAATGTAACTAAGCATTAGTAGGCAATCTCATGTAAATGAGGGTTAGGATACTGAATCTCACAGTCACATAGCAAATGAGCACAGTCTGAGTAGTATAAGAGATACATAAGGGGGAGGAATAGAGTAGGAGATAGGTGACATCATAGGGGGAATGGTAGAAAGAAATGCAGTTCATTGGAGGTCAGTGTAACATGACAGATGACAGACACAGATCAGGGAAAGAGGAGTGCCACAAGATAAGTCTGGGAAAGTCAAGAAATGGAAGGTGTACACTGTTACTTACACTAAAGTTTCTTGCTGAGCGTGCATGCGCATGTGTGCGCGCCATGAAGCGAGAGTAGGGCAGTGTGCATGCGTGTAAGGCAGACTGAGCATGTGGGAGCGTGTTGGTAGATGTTTAACACTGTTTGCGGTGGTGTGCACACGTGTAGGGCAGGCTGAGCATGTAGGAGGCTGTTGGCAGACTTGTAACACTGTTTGCGTGGGTGTGCATGCGTTTTAAACCGAATAAGTAGATTCTGAACCGTGTAAGCACGTGTGCGCGCGTGTAAGCCACTGTGAGCGTGTTTCTGCTGGTATGCACATTTCTCCCCCCTGAGGAAACAGAAAGGAAAAAGGAAGCAACAGAATTAGTAGGAAGCTAGCAGGGAATACTGCTGAAGCTAGCAGGTGAAAACAATTAGAAGCAGGCAATTACACAGGCAGAATAGTAGCCCAGCCCAGCACTTAAAACTCTGCAAACAGCAGTGCAGGATGTTTCTCTCAAGAGACACTGCAAGACAGGAGTAAGCAAATAGAAGTGAAAACTGAAAAAGCTTCACTCAGAGCAGAAATGTTAGGGGCTGCCATAGCTGTCATAATGAGACATAGGTGACTTGCTGAGGGTGGTGACAATGCAGATGGTGCCAGACAACCCACAGTGAGTAGACGGAGAAGAGTGTACAGGCCCAGGGTCTCCTACCACGGGTTACATGAGCTGGAGATAGTAGAGCGCTATAGAGTGGACAGAGAGCTCCTGCAGCAAATAGTTGAGCTGTGCAGGCCACGTCTCACACACAGAACCAACAGAGGGGAACCCATCCCAGTGGAAACCAAGGTATGTGTTGGCCTAAGAATACTAGCAACAGGTACCTTCCAGAAACCAACTGGTGATATGATGGGGATATCACAGGCATCAGCCTCCAGGGTACTGCACCAGTTCCTGGATGCCATGTCAGCACATGTCGGTGATCATGTATATTTCCCCAATGCCCATGAGGTATTGGCCAGCAATATGTGTCTCTTCCAGCAAATAGCGGAATACCCTGAGGTAGTGGGTGCAATAGACTGCACGCACATACGCATCAAAGCACCCCCCCTACATCAACTGCCAGGTCATGTGTGATGCCCAGGGCATAATAATGAATGTGTGTGCTGGCTGCCCTGGGAGTTACCATGATTCCCACATCTGGCATTTGACGCAGCTGTACCAGACATTTGCCAATGGGGCATCCCACATGGACACCTAGTGGGGGATGCAGGTTATGCACTGCAGCCATGGCTGATGACACCCATCAGAAATGCACACACACCTGAACAGGAACGCCATAATGAGGCACATGCACAAACACGTAATGTAATAGAGCGTGTGTTTGGGCTGCTCAAGTCACGGTTCTGGTGTCTGGACACATCTGGTGGAGCCTTGCAGTACACACCAACTACATGTACCCAAATTGTCATGGTATGTGCTATGCTACATAATATGATCTTGCGAAAACAGCTGCAGCAGGACCAGCATAGGGCTGGGCCAAACAGCCCCCCACCATTGCCAAGGCCATCACAGGCAGAGCATGACTCGGAGGAGGAACAACCTGAGCCTGCCCCAGTAGGCAGAAGGAGGCATGCCCAGTATGCCCTGGCCTTGGCAAAGAGCCAACGCATAGCACATACACTGGCTCAGTAGGAACCCTGGGAATGATACCCCTCTGACTCACTCAAATAATAACAGGGATGCCTAAAATGACATGACCTGCTCATAAACATGTACAGGGAGTGTAATATGCATCCGACAGAGGCAGCCCTGCAGCACCACCTGAGGCATGAATGCCATGTGTTAAGTAATGTAACACCATGTACTATATGCACACCTGAGCACCCTGACTAACATCCACCCTCACCAAGCATGAAGCCACAAAATGACGATGGGATGATCAAGTGCAATAACTGGCTGAAGTAATGCAGTTAGTCAAAGGGGAGCCAATGTGTTTCAGGCTGGGAAGACATGCGGAGCATGACAAGATGCACCACCTGCTAGGGGTGGCGTGCACCTATCAGTCCATGCCCCATGGATACTGGCAAAGGCTGTCAGTACCCACAGCATGCCCTGAATATGTAAGTCTCAAAACACAAACCCACCTTCATAGGTACCACAAGGGATAGGAACCTAGATGTAATGCTACCCAATGCCAGAAGTCTAAACAGCAAGATGTGTGCAGTGTAAACGCACACAGTATGGAGAATGTAGATATCAGTCCTGTAATAGAGAACTGGGTCAAGGCTCACATCAGCACCCTAACACTACCAGGTCACACCTCATACTGTGCTGTACAGCCGCAAAACATGGAACAAGCTACAAAAGGAGGGTGACTAGCAATAAATGTCAAGGATAACCACACCCTCATGTTGGTACCACAACAAGAAGCAGCATGGATTAGCCATGGTCAAATACCAATGGCTAAAACCGCCTCCCAGTATATAGCCTGCTGCAGACAACTGTCCTAATACCAGGAACTGCACCTGGCCTATGTTGGAATACATGAATATATCAAGCCCCCCAAACCACATTATATTGCTTGACTGAAAATACCCAGACATACACCGGGAGCATTATACTAGCACCAACACAGGTGGAGAAAAGTTTCCAGAATCCATAAACCAAAATGCCCAGGAACAACGTACCACTCCCACAAGAGGGGTAAGCATACTGGATGTGATAATCAGCAACATGTGTACTGGATGGCAAGATGAGAAGTGTATCCTTCACTGGTAAGACCAGACCATAGAGTAATCACACTGGATATACACATCCCGACCCCAGTCCCTGGCCAGAATACCACAGTGAAAAACATGTGTAAAGCATAGGTTGCACCTAACAAACCGATGTGGAATCCACGAAAGGCCCTGTGCAAGTGCAGAATATGGGACACACTGCAGAACATGTTATACAGGCATTCCATGAACACAGCCAGGAATGCTTGGAGTATGCAATCACAAATAACAACAAGACATAATGCCATACACGCAGGCATCTGGCATGCTGGACTCCAGCCATTACCAAACCATGCAAGAGAATGAGGAAGCTACCACATGATAGAGCAAACATAAAAAGGGAAGTAATCACTGATCAGTAGTATGGCAATAACATATGTCCACACATACAATCCACTAAGGCCAGCCACAACAAGTAGAATCTGTGAATCCAGAGGCAATGTGACACCTGTCCCAAGTACACAGACAACCACAACTCCCCCCAATAAATACAAATATATGTGATAGATGAAACCATGTATCCAAACCGGAGGTTGAGCTCCCCCAACTTAGTACTGTCAAAACTAGTCAGGAGGAGAAGGTAACCACATACACCACAAACCCAGTCCCACATAGACCTACCACAACTGTAAACAAAACACATAAACACAGAAAAACATTCCCGGAGGCCCTAATTACAAACACACCACACCAACAGAAGCCTCCAAAGCAGATCACAAGCAACCACAACCTCCAAACATAGCACATGCAACACATAGTACACAAAGCTGGTGTGCCAAACAGTCACAGGCCAGAAGGAGAAACAACATGCCTGATACAGTTGTAATAGGTGTCTGTATAGGCAGACACACTGCTGTCCCACTCACCAGACTGAACAAGGGAAAGGGTAGAGTAAGCTGCCTGTAGGCTGCCACAATATGCCACATAACACAAGTACACAGGTCACCCCAAAGCAAGCAGAAATATGATGCACTCAATGTCCATGCTGGTGTGAATGACCTGAGATGTACCTCCCTGGTCTACATGAAAAGAGACATGGATGAGCTCTCTGAGTATGTACCCCAGGCTGGTATGACACTGGTCGTGTGCAGCATCCAACCCTCACCAAGAATGATGCCACAGTACAAACACAGAATGATCATGTTTAACAGGTGGCACAGTTACAGCTGTCAGTCCAAGAGGGTCTAATGTCTGTCTGCTTGAGATGTCAAGCATGACAAGCCATGCTGCTGTTCCAGGGATGGCTTGCACCTGTTACCCCTGTGCATCTGGATACTGGATAAGGCCTTTGCCACCTCCATAGAGCCGTATGTAGGCAAGGCCAAAAAGACTACCCACCACCCTAGAAAACATAAGTGGTAAGAAACATAAGGGTAATGCTGACCAATGCCAGATGTGTAAACTTCAATATGTATGCCCCTGAGGCACTTCCCATTATGGAGAACATTGATGTCTGTGCAGTGACAGAAGCCTGCTGCAAGCCTAGTGATAGCACACCAGCACTACCAGGTTATACCACATATCATGCTTTATGGCCCCAACACCTGGACCAAAACATCAAAGGAGGGGGAGTATCCATATGCAGCACAGACACCCATATGGCCAGGTAACTGACAATGCACAAAGCAGCGGAGACCACCCATGTGCACCTAAGTGTAGTCAAAACTGCTATACAGTCTGTAGCATGCGACAGACCACACTCTCACACACAAGAACTCCACCCAGACATCCTGAAGACACTGGACAGTATGAATGTCCCACCAAATACCAGACAAGGTACACACAAATTACCACATAGGTGGCAAACCATTATGTATGCAAGGAGTAATCAGGGACCTAGGGACGCAAGTCGACAGTAATCTGTCATGTGACACTCACAATGCCAATGTGGCTAGGAAGATTGTCGATATTGGACACCGTATCATGAAAGGATTCACATCTACATCAACAGAGGTCACTGTGCCACTGTACTGTTCCCTTATCAGACCCATAATCTAGTACAATGACTCATATGGGATGTACCATATGTGACACCTGCAGCAGTTTGGAAGACCTCATAGTTACCCCACCAAGAGGATAAAGGGTGTGAAATATATGTCATATGCTGCCTGGCTGTAGACACCCCAGCTGAATGCAGTCATAGACCGCCTACACAGAGGCATTGTATGTCTGTTGTACAAGGCCATGTCCAACACAGGAGTAATGGACATGCTCCACCACAGGAAATCAAAGCCATTGGAGCTGTGAGAGTGACAGATGTCAGCCTCAACACATAATGAAATAGGATGTGCTGGAGGGACAGATATATAACCCAGAGGCTCCCCACACCCAGAAACAGGATCCCAATCCATGTTAGGCAGAGCCCCTCACTGACACCCCTCAACAGGAATATTGCCAAGTGGATGGATGATCGTACATGTATACTGGGGTCTTCACTGTGTCACGACCAGACAGAGGCACAGTAAAGAAATTCATAAATGGCCATAATAGTCACATAGCAAGGGGCGGTGAAAGACACACACACTCTGGCTAGGCTTACTAATGCCCTAGGGTGGATAGCCTAGTATGAACCCATGAACCTATGAAGATACAAATTGTACAGGACACTAAGGATAATCACAAGGCTTACTTAACTGATGGTAGGAACCATGTTGGGCATCCACAGATATGCTCCGAATCACACAGATATTACAAACAACATACCAAACACACACACATATTGCTAACATACAACCTGACAGTTGCAGTGCAACCCCCCCCCCAGAATGCAAAATATCTATCCCAGCAGACTGCTGGTCCCCTGACATTGCAGATGCTGAGGTAACAGCCATCATCTGCAAAGCAAAACACACAGCAGCAAAGGTATGTGATGGTGTCCTGGGCTGAGGCCAATATGGACTCCAAGAATAATGGAATGCCAAATCACACTACTGCCCAATGTCAGCCTTACCACAGGATATGTACCCAAAGAGCAGTGTACAACAACAGTGGTCCTTCACAACAAAGGTGTTGCCTGAATGGATACTGCAAACTACCACCCCGGGATCCTGACAAGCTTGGTCTGCACAGCTATGGAAAGGATCAGTATGTACCGCAGACAGAAAGCTATTGTGGACCTACTGATACTGGACCCTACACAGTGTGGCTGTCGTAACTGCAGATCCAGCCCCTAAACATGTTTGACCCATTTGAAGCAGTCATTAAGGTCATTGATGAGGGCAATGTGGTCCACACAGTGTAGCTGGACCGTGCACATGCTTCTAGACAATACCGTACGAGTTCAGTATGGATATGTTCACCAGCTTAAATATATACCCCTATGTCAGTAGAGGGGTTGCAAACCAGACCAAGGACAGAACTGACATGGTCAGACATGCTGCATCCATGTCAGACTACAAAGCAGACATGAGTGGCATCCCACAAGGCCTGGTCCTGCCCCCCCCCGTTCTGTATATATGTCCCATAGGTATAGGCCAACATGGAAGGACTGTGACTGAACATGTATGCAGAGGAGTACAAACAGCCCACCATATTTGACCCCCAGCTGACACAAGCAACCCACAAAAGGGCCACTGACAAACAGACAACTGGAGCCATAGCCATGTCAGCAAGCTAATTGCAGAACTGTGTATAAACAACCACCGTGGATATACAGTAAGTGCCCACAAATTACCACACAGGTGTTAACCCATTACGTACCTAACATGTAATGAGAGACCTGGGGACAAAAGGTGATAGATATCCTGCACTGGACAAACATGTGGCTGTAGTGTTCGCAGAAACATACTATATACCCTCCCAATCATGAAGGTTGGCAGATGTAGATAAGGGGAGGTCACTGTGGCTCTGCAGTCATCCTTCATCAGCGTCACAATTGACTACAATAGCCCCTGTGGGATATACCTCAGCAGACACCTCCATCAACTGTAAAGTCCACAACAGTACCCCACCAGGAGTAGCAAAGAGCATGAACAGATGCCATGTGTTGCCTGAGTATACAAACTGCAGTCCCACACACTGCCATACTGCCCAGCTACAGGCAAGCTGTGCCTGATGTATGAAGCCATGTCCAACCTGGAATCAATGAACATGCTGCACCTTGTACAATGAATGGCAGTGAGCTATGCACATGAGAGACCTGAACCCCAGCACTGACATACATAGGACAAGTTGTACAGAATGATCCATAACACAGAAGGCACCCCCACTCTTCAGTAAACTCCCGGTACAGGTCAGCCAGAGAGTCTCCTATCGACACCCCTCAAGAGGAATCCTGATGAGTGGATGGGAGATGGTAGGCTAACCCTGGGTATCACTGTTATGTCAGAGGTAGACGGAGGCACAGTATACTAACCATGACATATGTCATGGCAAACTCCAGTTACAATGTGTGTCGAAGGACAAACACACCCTGTGACTAGCATCAGAAATGGCCTAGGGAACATCGCTAGTGTTTGTCAATGTCCACCCATGTTGTGGAATACACTACCAATGTTGGACGAGCCTGGTGTAGGTAGTCCATATCTGAACATAATGCAACATGGTCATATGTGCACAACTGGCCCCTACATAGTCTGTTCTGCTCACTATGAAGATGTCAAGCAGTGATAGGACTAAAGGCCAGGATACTGTCCACCACAGTGAAAGTACTGAACCAGTACACTATACGGTACTACAGTGTTAGGTCATTATGAAAGTATGTTGACACCTGTCTGCAAAGTATCCCATGCAATCCCTGCAGGCACAGTATAATCCCTGTTGTGGCAGACATGAAGCAGTTGGCCAGTTAGTACACAACATGACACCCAACACACAACCATAAACGTGAGATATTGTTGAAGTTCACACACACCCAAATATGTGGTGGACTTCAGAGTGCAACATATGGAAAGCTCACACTGGGCATGCTCGCACACTTTGATAAATGAGGCATATGTCAGACAATATGCCATGGAAAGGCTGAACTGGGCATGCTCACACACTTAGGCCATATCTCCGTTTAGCAGTTGGCCACACATATCTGGTATTTGTACATGTCATTCCAGGAACCAACCACAACATAGCAATCTGCCCAGTGCACACAGTAAATGACTACAGAGACATAAGTGATATAGTGGATCGCCATATGCAAACATCTTCCACAGATACACAAGTTGGTCATAGGAACAGGGAATGCTATGGCAATAAAGACCTGCAAACAGTAGAACAGCACAACAAATATTGTGCATCTGACAATTGAACATATGGGTGTAGAGGTCAATACTAGGCTTGTTGCCCTAGGGAATGACAGCTCAGCCAGAGTGTGCTTGGCATCTGCATCCCCAGTACAGTAGGCTACTGTGCCACTGTAAAGTAGGTCACATAAGGCAATGTGTGAGGTTAGTGAGCTGTGCCTTTGTCAAGCAGGGGCACAGTGGAGATCCCAGGGTTTGAATGTGCTAAGCCACAGCCATGTTGTCGGTGTGTGCTGGAAGATGGTTGCTGAGGATCTCTAACGGTAAGTGGCCATCAATAACAGACTGAGGGGAGCCCTATCTGCATTCTCTGGACAATTCCACTGTCAACACTGTGTTGTGATGATTATGTGTGAATGAAGTGCCGTGCCGGAACTGTTCACAGATGTCCTCCCTCTGTGGGCTACAGTTCTGCAATGTATTAGCTCACTCTGTCTGTTGTATGGCTCATATATGGCTGGTGTACACCTGACAGGTGTCTTGTTGTGGAGCAGTCATGGGTATATGTGGGATAGCATGATCAATGCAAACTGTACACATGCTCATAGAATGCAATTGTCAAGGATTATGCTGAGTGGCCAGTATAGTCCCCCAGCATGGGTCCTTTGAAGTCATCGACCCCAGTCTTCACAAGTGTAGAGTCTGCTTGTGCTAAATGCAGTTTGTGTGCAGTGACAACCTTGCCTGGGGGTGGAGATGGGATATGGATGTCCAGGGAAAGGTGGGTATGGTCAGATATCAACAATGGTGGTCTACCTCTGGTGTGGCACAGTGAGTACCCATGTTGCAGATGGACAGGTGCAATATGTATTCCCCCATGTGGCTGTGGTGTGTGGTTTGCCAAAGCACATGGACCCACAAATTGTAGTGGCTGTAGGGTAAAGTGGTACAGGCCTGAGTAGTTCTCACACACAATATGCCTGTACTTGATGTTAACAACTGGAATGGTGTATGTGAACACATGCATATCTCGGCACTGTTCCCAGGGAAGCTAAGTGTGTGTCCTGGATGTGGGTGTGGTGTTCTGGACTGGTTGTGTTGTGTGTTACAGGTCCTGTGGTCACGAAGCATGGTATAGAACATAACCTGCCAGTGCGATGTGCATATCTGACCCTGACGTAGGGGGCTGCAAATGCATATATATATGCTATCCCCCACCTGACAGGTAGTACTAGATGTACATACCTCTGTAGAAATAAAGATGTCAGCACCCTATAAATACTGCAGGTGCAGTCCAGATGCCCAGTAATTCGGTTAGCGTGCTCTGCTAATGCGTCTCTCTCAAGTGTCATAATATAGGTAGGTAGGGGTTTGAATCCTACAACTGCCCAGTGTGTGTGGAGCGGAGTTAGTGTGTGTGCAAATCTGTGTGAGGGAGATGTCCCTTTTGGCAACTGTGAAAGCACTCTACAGGATGCACATTCCCCTATCTCAGCACGGATGATGTCAGCACCCTATAAGTACAGCAGGAGAAGAGAAACCTCCCAGTAATTCGAATAGCACGCTCTGCTAATGCGTCTGTCATGAGTGTCATAACATAGTTAGGTAGATGTTTGAATCCTGCAACTGCCCAGTGTGTGTGGAGGGGGGTTAGTGTGTGTGCAAGTTTGTGTGAGGGAGATGTCCCTTTTGGCAACTGTGAAAGCACTCGACAGGATGCACATTCCCCTATCTCAGCACGGATGATGTCAGCACCCTATAAGTACAGCAGGAGAAGGGAAACCTCCCAATAATTTGAATAGCATGGTCTGCTAATGCGTTTGTCACGAGTGTCATAACATAGTTAGGTGTAGGGGTTTAAATCCTGCAACTGCCCAGTGTGTGTGGAGGGGGGTTAGTGTGTGTGTGAGGGAGATATCCCTTTTGGCAACTGTGAAAGCACTCTACAGGTTGCACATTCCCCTATCTCAGCACGGATGATGTCAGCACCCTGTAAGTACAGCAGGAGAAGGGAAACCTCCCAGTAATTCGAATAGCGCGCTCTGCTAATGTGTCTGTCACAAGTGTCATAACATAGTTCGATAGGGGTTTGAATCCTGCAACTGCCCAGTGTGTGTGGAGGGGGGTTAGTGTGTGAGAAAGATGTCCCTTTTGGCAACTGTGAAAGCACTCTACAGGATGCACATTCCCCTATCTCAGCATGGATGATGTCAGCACCCTATAAGTATAGCAGGAGAAGAGAAACCTCCCAGTAATTCGAATAATGCACTCTGCTAATGTGTCTCTCTCGAGTGTCATAATATAGTTAGGTAGGAGTTTGAAACCTGCAAATAGCATGTGTGTGTGTTTGGATGTGGGGACTTTGTGTGTGTGCAATTCTGTATGAAAAACATGTGCTTTTTTGCAATCAGGAGATCACACTACATGATGCACATTACCCTTTCCAAACAGTGATGATGTCAGCACCCTATACATACAGCTGGAGAAGAGACATCTACCAGTAATCTGAATAGTGCAATCTGCTACAGTGTCACTCTCAAGTGTCATAACATAGTTAGGTAGGGGTTTGAAACCTGCAAGTGTGTGTGTGTTTGGATGTGGGGAGTTTGTGTGTGTGCATTTCTGTATGAAAAACGTGTTAGTTTTGGCAATCAGGAGATCACACTACCTGATGCACATTACCCTTTCAAAACACTGATGATGTCAGCACCCTATAAGTACAGCCATAGAAGAAGAGCCATCTAGTAATCCGAATAGTGTGCTTTGCTAATGCGTCTTTCTCACGTGTCATGACTTAATTAGGTAGGGGTATGAATCCTGCATGTGTGCGTGTGGGGGTAGTAGGGTGTGTGTAAATGCAAGTGTGAGAGAACAGATCCTTTTGGCAAATACTACAATACACTACAATACACCAGATGCTGCATATTCCCCCAGTAAACACAGGGGATGTCACCACACTATCAGCACAGCCAAACAGGGCTAGTTGGCCAGTAATGCCAATAGTGCGCTCTGCTACTGGGTCTATTACCATTGTCAGAGTACAGATAGGTATGTTTTGGTAACCCACAACTTCCAAGTGTGGTTGTGTCACACATTATGACCTTGTGTGGGTCTTTGTGCATAACAATGCATGCCATTGCCTAAACCAGCAATGGCATTGCACACATGATGTATGTGTGTGACACATACACATAAATACCTGTGACCTGCAGTAGTTACCATGTCTGACACATGCCTCGAGTGGATAAATGGTATTTGCAATGCATAACAATATGACTGTGTCTTACTGTGCAGGGGCCGCACGCGGTATGTGTCTATACAGTGTGGGTATATATGGTAAAATACCTACAGCAGAGGATACACATCTGGTCTGGGCCATATAGTCTACATGTAGTCGATGTACAGGTGCTGCATGTTCCCACCTGTTGTGGGAGTGGTAACATGTCATTCCACTGCAATTCAGTGACCACATGCTGGGAACCCTTCAACTAGTGTGTTGTAGCTACAGTATATGCAGTCCAGCCATATAAAGACAGTTCTTGAGACTGTCATATTGCCAGTGTTGTTATGGAGGATAGGTGGTTTTCCTGTGTATGGGAGGGTTATGTGTGCCAGGCTATGAACCAGACGGCAGTCCGACACACTGTTAGCTGCACATGAATAGGCCCTGATGCTTTGTGCTGTGCCAACAACCTGGAGGTGTGTGTATCTGTGGTGCCTTGGGATACCAACCCCCTGTCCATGTGTGTTACATGTGTAGGGGACGACAGGCATGGTATGAGGCATTACCTGGCAGTGATGGGTTGCACCTGTGAACCATGAATCAGGACTCTGGTACTGCACAGACATTGCAGTTCACCGTGCTGAGGACAGTGTCCAGTGCATGCATCTTGCGGTGTACACTGCTGGTGTTGTGTAGCAGCACTGTTAGTGTCCTAACCTGTGTGATACCCACGGAGGTGGCTATGTAATCCATGTCCTGCAGCATAAGGCAGTATGTGTGTATCAAGGAGCTTCGCCAATATACATTGGGCCATGGGTGTCACGTGTAAGCTGCCCCTTGCACATCATTGTGGCTTCCCTAGCATGTAAGCACACGTTGACAGCCAGCGGATACCCTATGAATGACATTGGAGACTGAGCAGAATGTAGACATACAACACCCTTCCTACATATAGTGGTAGCATACCTGGTGAGGGTATGATGGCAACCAAGATCAGGCTCATACTGGCCCGTGCCACATGCTGAGAGATCCCTTCTATGTTCTCTATCATGTAGTCCAGGGAGGTATGTCTCAGGTCATCCATAGTGGCATGGTCAATGACTGAGTCATATGTGTCCATGCCTCTGACTGACCTGTATGCATGTGTTTTGTGGTGGACCATAGTGCCCCTGAGGCATATCACTGTGACCTTCACCATATACAGCCTGTTGAGCAGGACCCCACTGCAGCACCCAAGGCAGGTACCTGACACATCTGTAGCAGGTGTGTTGTGTAGCCCTACAGGCTGTGACTGTGTGGCACACGGGATGTGTGTGCCATGTGTGGCATGTGCTCTGTTCTGACGCAACATATGCCTGTGTGCCAGCTGCGGAGGTGTGTGATGCTCAGGCAGGATGCTATTCTGAGTCCCCACGTATGCCCCAGTGTGTTCAGCTTACTGTCAGTGCATGTCTATGTCTGACTGGTATTGTAGTCACTGTAGTATGACATGCCACCTGACAGGGTATGGCATTAATGGGTTCAGAGAGCTCAGTCCCCAGATTGGCTATGTGGTGGCATCCCACACATGTGTTGTACGTTCCTGGCCGAGGGTGATGGTTGACTGCATACATGTGGCAGCTGTGACATTGCCACATGACTCACATAAACCACAACTGGACCATAGAGGTGATTCACAGGTTACCTTTGCACATGCTACCCTAGTAGTGTGATTGCCATGGTGAGTACCAACACATAGGGCCAATGGGGAACAACATACTGAAGGTGTGTATGTGTGGGTGTACTGCTACTGTTTCATAGCACTGGCATATATGACTGCACACGTGGGTAAATGCCAGATAAGACATGTGCAATGTGTCACAGGCAACGTACATGCGAACAGGACAGACAGTGACGTTCTGTCATGTGTAAACTTGACATCCGTATCGTACGCTATGCAGATGTCACTAGGAGTCCACAGAAGCACTGTAACTCTGCATTGCAGGTGGATGCAGTGTTCCAGGGAACCCTAAGCGAACATGCATGCAAACAAAGCTACAGTAAGCAGGGCTGGAAGTAGTTCATTGTACAACAAAGAAGGGGTGACACTAACAGTAGGTAACAGTGCAAATATGTAGGCACTATCAACATGTACCCAGGAATGCACAGCGCAGATGCCCATGGTAGAACTGATATTATGTCATAGTTAATTGTGATTTGGATTACATTGGTACTGCACACATATCAACATGCGCAAACATCCACATTGCATAGTCATTGTGGGCAACTTGACACCATTACTGTACATGTCCATCATTGCATATCACTTCTTGCATTAGCTTCCCCCCTGTGCTACCCATGTATGTGGCTATCTGTTGACATCCTTACCACCGACATGCAATAATGTGCAGCTGTTACACTTTGGTACGTACTATGGGTGCAGATAACAATTCAGGACAGTCATACAGTTACTGCATCAGGCATGCTGGGATATACACACAGTCATATCAGCACACTGTACTGTTACCAACATGATACTACTAATACACTTCTATGTAGTCACCCTGTGCATCAGCAACGTGTTTACCTGTTCCTGCAATGATGTTGGAGATTGCAGGAGGTGGCACAGTGTCATCATATGCACAGGGTGTGAATTAGGTATGCCTGAGTCTGCCACTGATACCACCAATTGACATGTGTGTGTATGTGTGTTGGTGAGGGACAGCAGTACAGGGTGGGGCACTGTTGGTGCAGTGTGTGCATGTATGTGGTAGCCCTAGGTGTTAACATTTCGCATGTGTGTATGCACGCACACAGTTCCACCTCATGGCTGCCATATACAGGGTTTGTGGACAGCCACAGACTGCACCTGGCAGGTCATACAGATCAGTGTCTGTGGGCACGGACACGGTACCTGTGCCTGGCAGGGGTGCTACGGACCGTATCCAGTACTAAGCCAGACTGGGTACTGTCATCAGAAGCGGGAGTGTGTTGACTGGACACAGGTCCCTGTTGGGACTGTCCAGAGCCACGTGCACGTGGTCTCCTGGGGCGTTCCGATGACAGCACAGACCCAGCATTGCTGGGGCTGCTGCTGGCACTATGGGGGCGTGCGCGGGCCTGTTGTCATCCGCGCCGACTGCCAGCTGCTGCTGTTGCTGGCATACGGCCACGTCGACGCCGCAACCGCCCACCATTGCCCTGGCTCATGGACATTTAGTTGTGGAACTGCTGAAATATGTCCCCACAACGTCTGTCTATGACATCGGTGAAATTACGGATAGCATCCGCGATGTCACGCATACTGTCAGTCATGGCTGTGCGACATGCTCTCAGCTCCCTCAGACCCTGTCTGGTGTACCTTTCCATATGCAACTGTGCCTGCATGACAGCCCGAAACATAGCTGAGGTTGACAGACCTCTTTGGGCACGTCTGCCAGAGGCAGTACGCCCATGGATGCTCCCACGAGAACCCATGGGCAACTGTCTGTGTGGTACCATCGCAGGACCCTGCCCATGGCTGCTGTGTGGGGAAGCATGTGCCACAGATACCACATTACCCTGGTCAATGCCCACTGTATCCTGTCCATCACCTAGGGACAATGGTGACAAAGGATGTACTGGCAGGATGACTTTGCGCAATGATGGGGTTGACAGCTGTGTACTGTCAATTGGCTGACCAATGGCAGACCCTGACACACCTTCCTGTACCATTACACAGATATCATCATTACCAGTACCTGTGGCACCAGATTCAGGTTCCCTGCTGCAGGACACCAGAGCAGCACCAGAACCTGTGGGAGGAAGACAGGAAACACAGTTTACAGTGTCCACACAATGTTACCAGTGATGCACTTATGCACACATGCACACATGCACACATGGACACAGGCACACATGCAGACATGCACACATGGGCACATGCACACATGTACACATGCACACAGGCACACATGCACACGTGGACACATGCACACATGCACACATGCACATATGCACACAGGCACACATGCACACATGCACATGCACACGCGCACATTCAGACATGCACACATGCACATGGACACATGCACACATGCGCACATGCACACGCACACATGCACACATGCACACATGCACACATGCACACATGCACACGTGGACAGAGGCACACATGCACATGCACACATGCACACATGCACACATGCACACATGCACACATGGACACAGGCACACATGCACACATGCACACATGGACACATGCACACATGCACACATGGACACAGGCACACATGCACATGCACACATGCACATGTGGACAGGCACACATGCACACATGCACACATGCACACATGGACACAGGCACACCTGCACACATGCACACATGCACACCCACAGTATACACACAGAGCACTACTGAGTTACACTAGTATTACTAGCACTATCAGGACTATTATAGGTATTGTTAAACACACTCACCAGCATGGATGGCCTGCCTTGCTGTAATTCGGAGGGACCTGCAGAAATGAGGAGATTAATGTCAGTGGGCACAACTGTGCCATTGATACTGCATATGATACAGTGCAGTAGTACACCAGTTGCCTTTCACACGTCAGCTGCTGATATTGCCAATATCACACATGCACAATTACATACTATGTTGACAGCTACATACCACGGACACACCTTACACATGCATAAACTAACAGTGTACAGAACAGTCAAGTGTACATATGGCATATTACCTGCACGCTCCATGTCGTGCTGCTGTGTGGATCCAGCCTCCATCATGATGCAGGTGTCTTGCTGTTGCTGTTCCGGGGCTGGAGCCACAACACTTAGAAGTAGCCCCTCCAGTCTGGTGAGGGGGGGGATGTGTGGCCACCCCACCTCCTGTGGCAACCTGTTGCCTGTGGATATCCGACGCACGCTGATGGACATTTCTGATTAAATCACTGCATTGATGTCGTACCTGCTCATATGTCCTATTATGCGTGCCAATGTCATTTACCCTACGGACAAGGTCTTGCCACAGTGCAGCCCTCTCCTGCTGATTCTGGCTGGTGCGGAAAACAGTATGTCATACTCCCGCACCAGGCTCTGGTGTATCTCCTCATCTTCCGCTGCAGAGTAGGCGGGATTACGCTGACGCGCCATCTCCCTGGAAGAGAACACAAACAGGATATCAGCAGACTATGTCAGCAATATATGGCACACATACTATACATGATACTCAAGTGTAGTGATATACTACTACTCCCATATGTTGCATGTGTGTGTCTCGTGGTGGATACACAAGTACATGGCCAGATATCAGTGCTCAGCCAACACCTGTGCAACAATACCTGCCACATTCCATACAACATAGTAGCATGCCCCATCGGTCAGCACACTGCAACAGGTCCAATGCACAACCTCACTCTGGGGGTTCATACCAAGGTACTGTATGTGGAACGCCATCCACTAGTGTGATGTGGACACAAGTTACTCGGCCTGGATATACATATCCCACCACCACCACCAGCACAGTAGACTACTTTGATATGTATGTGATTAGACAGTTATTCACTTCTTACGACTGAG
Source organism: Protopterus annectens (assembly GCF_019279795.1). Lineage (NCBI taxonomy): Eukaryota > Metazoa > Chordata > Ceratodontiformes > Protopteridae > Protopterus > Protopterus annectens. The sequence continues at coordinate 1,438,283,279 of NC_056746.1, read as the reverse complement.
ATGGTATCCATGCAGCCCACTGGGCCAGTGGAAGCCACAACCCACACTGCTGACCCTTTGCGAATGCTTACCATGGACATCCCACAGATTGCATGGAACTTGCACGCACATTTCTAACCCAGACCCTATGCACAAAGGTTAGGCATCCTGTCCGGTGGACCCCAGCCAGAGGCAGATTGTATAACAATAGCAGGAGGCTACTGCAGGACAGAGCAGATTCACATTAAGGGAAGGCATCTGTGGTCAGCACTGGTAATACGCTACGGTCTCTCATAACAACGGCCACAGCCTACTCTGGGAGGGAAATGGTCACAAACACTATAGATAACCACAAGGCCTTCTTCAGTTATGTTACACATATGGACCAAATGCCTCAGATATGCTCTGAGTTAATACACACCTACTTAACATTCACGAACACACAGATATTGGCAACATTCTTGCAGACAGGTTCGTGCACGTATCCCCCCTCCTTCTCCCCACAAGTTGAAATACTTATCACAGCTGAATGTAACCTCCCTATCATCTCACATGTCCAGGTGAGGGCCGCCCTCAGCAAAGCAGAACACACAGCATCACTGTGACCTGATGGTATCCCTGGATGTGTGCTACGTGCACTCCAAGAGGACATACAACCGCATATAAGACTGATATTTAACCTTGGCCATTTACAGGATATGTACCTGGACACTGGCATACAGCAACAGTGGTCCCACACCACTAAGGAGGCACCTCTACTGACCCTGGGAACTACCACATCATAAGCATAACTGGCCTGGTCTGCTAAACTATGGAATTATTCAGTATGGGATGCATATACAGCGATATTGGGTACCTGCAGACACTTTTTCCCGGCCAGTTTGCCTTTGTGATGGGCTGATCCTGCCTTTTGAACCTGGCTGACCTTTCAAAACAGTCACTACAGCCATTGATGAGGGCAACGCACAGACAACTGCTGCCAGGATCATGGCCTAACACTGACTGACATGTAATGTATAGTCACCCCCTTTTGGTGGAACTATGCACACACAACATATCACATGGACATACCTATAGATACAGACCTATGACACATTTGGAGGGTTCACAGTATGCAGACTATTAACCTGCTACTTTACATTACCTGTGTTTGTCGCAGCTGGTTGCGTTACCACTAATTCTGCTTCCTGCTGCTGCTGGCATGGCTTGCTACTGTCACTGCTGACAGCTTAGACTCAGTGTGTAGCGCGTGTATTTTTTTTTCTCTCTGTCTCTGTCTCTGTCTGTCTCTCTCCCTCTGTCTGCTTCCAGACAGTGCAATGAACGTATTGCATGTGTGGAGTGTTAGTACAGGATGCTTTTGTAGGTATCTGCATAGGTCCATGTGATGGCCTCTGCACCAATTGTAAGCCAGCATTTGCTAATTGCATGCAGCCAGTTGTGTACTGATTGCAGTTCTCACTGTGATTTCAGGACAGTGCTATAAAAGGGTATGTGAGATAGGCGTTGCCCTTTCAGATTGTAAGGGCGGGGACCATGCTGGTATGCTGTGGACACTGTTCTGTGAGTGTAAAGGTTAGTATCTCTCTCATTATTCAGGCTGTGTTGTAGATTCACATTTCTCCATTCCTCTCTCCTGTTCCCTGTAGTAAGTGTGTATGCACAATGACACCTACAACTATATATATATATATATATATGTAAATATACATACATTTATATATGTACATTAACTGACATTATTACCTACTAGCTACCAACTAGCATGGCTGTTTCTGTTCACACACTACTATTATGGAAATCCACTAGTTTTGACAGTAATTCTAAATAACATGCTTTGTGTACTACACATCCTATATTCCCTTTACATTCATTCATACTATTACATGATATATTTATTTTAGCACAATGTTGTTGTATAAGAGTCATGGCTTAGTGGTAGGTCATACAGACTACTGTTTCCAAGGTCTTGGGTTCGGGACTGACAGTGGGATTTTATTTTGCTTTTGAACTGACTGCAGGACCTGTCAATCAGAGTGACTAAGGCACTTTTAAGCAGTTGTAACCGGGTTAGTGCTGGTTTGCGCGGAGCTCACGCAGGCGCACTGGCGTTTAGCTCCGCGCACACACGCGCAGATCCGCTTACAACTGCTTAACAGTGCTTACTCTGGCGCACACCCGCGCTATTTTCTTTGAAAGAAATGAAAATGGGGAGACAGGAAAGTGGTGAAAAAGGGGTCACAAAGAGGGTAAGACAGTAGGGAAACAAGCTTGGGATTTGCAGGAGGGATGTAGGTAAGGCCCATAGCTGCCCATTTCTTCATCAGCAACAGCTGTACATATGTATGTAATTTGGTGTGACATTTGAAACCTTACACCCCTGAGAGAGGTGTCAGGACAACAATAATACTTGTTGTACAGCCAATTGTAATTGATAGTTTCCATGTCCAGCAGACATGTGTGAGAATGGGCAGCTATGTATGGGGCGTAATTTTTTTGTGGGTACAGAGTGCCCTTTTTTTTTTTTTTTTTTTTTTTTTTTCAGGTGAGTGTGGTATGTCAGGTGAAGGAAATCAGTATAGCTGGGAGGTAGGTTGGGTAGGCCAATAGGCAAGACAAACAAGACGCATACAGGGGCAGTGTATGACATGTGTGGGGGGTTACACAATTGACGGGGACGGAGGTTTGGATATCCAGAGCCCATGAGTCCACAGATGGCAACAGTGGAACTGATATCCCCACCCATAGGCAGTTGCCACTGTTCCTTCACTGCCCAGGATGGAGCTGTGCTGGGGGCTGTGTAGGCCGGGCAACAGGCATGCCTGTAAGTTGTGCCACCTGTGCCTCAAGCTGGTGTAGGGGCCCAAGAACAGAGTCCTGGATCTCCCTACGCACCACAGTCCGGACGCTATGAAGGGTGAGTGGTGGTTCTCCTCTGGCCACACTTGCAGAGGGGGGACGAGCCCCATCCCCTGCAGCGCTTCCTCCCTCAGGTGGCACAGGGCCACCGGAGGAGGGTCCAGACTGGGCACTAGTGCCAGGTGCACTCGCCAGCTGAGGTGGGAGAGGTGGGTCCGCTGGAACCCGCCTTCCCTGTCGTCCTATGTTTTGCATTATGTCATGACAGTTTGGGTTAGTGACATATAATACCATTCACAATTAGTTGTAACAGCATGCATTAGTATTCCCATTAACCAAACACCCAGATATTCACACCATTGAACAGTGAGCATAACACATGCATAATTTGAACAGCAATACACAGTCCAACAACATGCAGGGTTGATTGATGGCAACAGGCCATCAGGTTTGGATGTATGAACAGGGCAGATGCATCAACGGACATGCAAATATTTATGACCCAACAGGACAAATGTCCAGGGTGTTAATTGTGATTGCACATACCATTTTCACGTGGAATGAGTTATATGTGGTTATAGGGTGGGGTGAAGAAAATAATATTAACACCTTGAATACCAATACATATGCTGTACATTTCTAATAGCTGCACATATATACACACTACTGTTCTAACTACAGTTTCCTATATGATAACTACTTCAACTTGGTGATAGGACTGTTACTGCTACATCAATATACATTTTATTGTTCTTCATACACATTCATATCTAGCTTTGTTCAGCTACATCATCCTGCTACATTTGCTTTATATAGCTATAGACAACTGTGGATGTTTGGTATATCAGACAATCATACTATCTGCATATTGCAGACTGAGAGCAACATATCCAGATTTTGGGATACACATTCCAGCTGCAGCAACACTTTGAACAGATTTCGCTGTTTGGTTTTGCTTCTCACATGCATTTCATTCTGTACTGACTGCAGTATACTTTATTCAGGGGTTATTACTACTTTATTGCTGGATTCATGACACTTTCTCACACTCTCTCACTTGTTTTCATTTTACTATTCAGGATGGTACTTACTTCTAGGCTTTATTGACATGTTTTACCTGTAGTTATTACAATCCTTTCCAGCAGTCTCACTTCTGTCATGTTTCAGTATTTCAACAGGGGTATATTTCACACATGTGATTTGCTCATCTTCTGCAGCTGTACTTTTCAGCCTGCTGCAGGTTGTGTACTATTATATTACAGGTGGGGCATCTTTATTTCAGACTTTATTTCAGACATTTTCATTTTTCTGTTTGGATTACAGACTGCAACACACTTTTGTAATCAAGCAATACTTGCAAACACTCTTACACTTGTTACTTGCACATTCTATTATTTAGTGACTACACTGCACTCTTTTGCTAACTGTCATACTTTTATATTTCTTTACAGTTACTGGGAGAGGATTACTGACCTGCCTGGTGGCGCAACTGCACCAGCCTATCGCCATAGGCTCTGCGGTTCACAGAACGGACACCTGCAGCTGTAATATAAATGAAGTAATATTGGAATACACATCTCCATAATATCAGCTAGTTTAATTTCTTACATACATAATTACATGTAACTTACTCAGTAGTGGGGTGTTGGGCATTTGCCGGGCCTCCTGGATCCAAAGGTTCAATTGGTCCTGCTTGCGTCTCTTCAGGTCCGCATGGTGGTGATGAACCTGCTCACCAGTCCTTGGAATCCCTGTGGCACTGGTGAGATCATGAGCCAACCGGTCCCACGCCTCAGCCCTATATGCTCCCCACAGGACCTGGCCCTGCATGAGTTGGGCCTCATGATTGTGGACTAGGAGCCAGACCATGTATCTGGACTCCTCAACACCCCACCTCTGTGCTCAAAAGCAACTACCCTCACCTACTCCTGTCATTCTGGCTGCAAGTCAGTTCTACAATCGTTTATGCTGTGTATTCCTGCCTATGGGGCTTATATAGGCCGTTTTTCCCGCACATATCTGTGATTGGCCATTTTGGAATTGTATCAACTTCACAAAACCTGCTTTGTCATGCTCCACTTTGTATTCATTCCTATATATTTGCTATTACTGCATTTATAGGTACTGCTGTCATGGCTTAGTGGTTCAGTACCTTGCCTATGGTGTATAGTATCCTGGGTTCGAACCTGGCCACTGCTTTTTATTTTTTATGACTGTCTAGACAATCTGAGGGGTGTGTCTGTGTAAAGGCAGTTTTGATACGGCTTGCTCAACGTTGCCCGTCGGTTAGCTTGTTGGTGCAGTGCGCAGCTCCGTGCAAATGGGGTACTTTACGCCTCATTTGGCTATCAGCACGCATATTATGCTCAGCTCAGCTAGGGGCACACAGTTTCAGCGTGTTAAACCACTGCTCACCTACGGGCACTCATTTTGCACCTGTTAAACCACTGCTCACCTACGGGCACTCATTTTGCACCTGTTAAACCACTGCTCACCTACGGGCAGATGCACTCACCTTGTTAAACTGTAGCTCAGCTATAGGCACATCTGGCATCTTTTATTATTTTGTTATCTCACATTTCTTCAAAATAAATGGACTATTTCATTACATTTTACATAAACTATGATTTTATATGTGTACATGTTTGTCAGGGACTTGTTTCGTGCTTATTTTACTAGAAATAAAAATTGGTGTTGTGGGGGCTCGAACCATGAATGCCTGCTCTTCAGCCGATGTCTCTACCACTACGCTATTGCTGCTTGGCTTATTTTGCATATTTAGTTCTTATATCCTTTTCCACTGACTGCTAACTGTGGCTAAGCTACGGGCACGCCCGCGCAAATGGGCGCACTCACGGGCAAACATCTTTACGATTGAAAAAAAATATATAACATGTTCATTTATATATTTTATGTTCATAGTCTGTGGGGGCATGTGTTGTGTTGTGTTTATTCACATCTCCATGGCCTCTGTCGTGGGTGTTTACTTTGGGCAATTTTACTCTTCTGGGGGTGTGTCTGCTTGCAGGGCTCAGCCTACGGACACGCCCCCTACTGTCTTCCACGGACCGTGTTAGCCTTAGGTGTGATTCAGCATGCTCTCATGAATATGCAGAGCATGCTGACATCACTCCGTTTAACTGCAGCCTCCGTGTAAGAGTTATAACTCTTACACGGAGGCTTCGTGAATCCTGCCCAACATTCACCTGATGATTAGATGCTCTCTCCACTAGCCACTTCTAGGGATTCGTAATTACAGATCTTGTGGTGCATTCCTGTGACCTGCAATCTCCGGAATAATACTGCCATAAACTTAAATGATTATCCCTTTGCATGTAAGATCCACGACTTCAACAGACCGCATAGGTTTTTTTCTGGGCACACCCTCTGAAAATGTATTTTCAAAGCTTCTGTTAGGCAGATGCTTCAAAATTAGTCCAAGTCAAATAGAAATACAGGCGCAATCTTCTCATGGGTCCGGGATTGTATTCCAGTGATTATGGCTATCCAAGAATGTATATACCTAGGGTTCACACCTAAACCTCACAATTGCACTTTTATTTTTAAGGTAGGAGGTAATGCTTAATTTTTTTTAAACTAGACAATTAGTCAAGGGGTGTGTGTCTCAAGTACAGTATTGGCAAATAATCAGAACAGTTTTGGATAATCACTAATGAGCTCAAGCTTTTCACTAGCTGGAATTACCCTAGGATTTGTAAGTGGCTGGACAGGCGAGTTCATCAAGAGTTTGGAAAATGGTCGCAAAAGGGCAAAAACATTTTGGAGAGCTGGGATCTTTCTTGAACAAACCCCTTTGGCCAATCCTTTAGTAGATTATGTTTTTTCTAATAAACAAGAGCAGTGTTAAGGGTAGCAGGATTTCTTTGTATAATGCGGGATCAGTTAATTAGACCCTCTTGTAACCATGGGGGAAAAACAAAAAAAAAGGATGGCAGTTTAAGCTCATAGCTTAACAAAACTAAGGGGAAAATAAGGTGATATTTATATCAGTCTAAGCTGTATTAAAACATCCTTTAGCAGATTCCCCTAACATTTGTCTCATAAGGGTCTGAAGCCCCACATGCACACTATGTGATGTATCATATCATTTTGCATTTCGTGCCAAATATGGACTGTTTCAAAGTCACAATAATTCACGTTTTATCTCAGTATTTTACTTTGTTGAGATAACAGTGAAATTTCATATGTTTTGAGACCAGTACAATGCTTGCAGCCTCATATCAGTGATTTTTTGATCCTTCACTCCAGATTGGTTTGATTTCCTCACATTTCTTCAATAGTTGGAAATCCGGGAACATTGCATGGCATCCCCCATAAATGTGGGTTGCTGTCCGAGCCACATATTTTAAACATTTGGGCCTACCTGATAGTCTGGAAGTGGATGTGATGTCCAAGGGCTTGCTTCTGTATTTTGAACGGAACCGCACCTACGTTTCCAAGATGTCATTAAATTCGACTGGTTGTTGCAGCCTCCCACCCAGCAAGGGGGTGTAATTTAAAGTTGTCTATGATGCAGCTGTCAAGCCAACATTCTCTTCGATAGCTGGGAATTCTGGGCACAACTCTAAAACAAAGTTTGTCTCTTTGCTTTCCATAGAGGGGGAGTTCTGGGAAGTCACTAGGATAAGGGCAACCTGCCTGGATGGCATAATTAGCTGCAGCATTAAGGATTGGCGACACAGAAGGGATGGGGGCAAACATCTTTAAGCGAAGTTGAGGCACCATACAAGATTGCCCCTGACTCCTCACCACTTATTTGCCCATGGACGCCCATTTACCTTTAAATCCATTTTTAGATCCAAGATGGTGACCAGCTGCTGTTCGCAATTTGACTCCACAATTCGTTAATCTGACGTTAGAAATTTCCCATAGGCGCAAGTTAGGCAACATAATGCAATCACGCCCAGGATCTACCTTGTAAAATAAGTCTACCCAAGGCCTAATAACTCATACTAAAGGTGGCAAATCTGTCAAAATGCGGTAACTTCAACATACAATGGGAAGCCAAAAGATTAGTAACCCAATGTATATCACAGGTTTCCTTAAATGAATCCCAACCTCGTTTCCACTGGAAAATGAATCCTTGTCGCGTTCCCACAGGTACATGGCTAAGGCAAGCAAGACAAAAATACTTCCTATTTTCACCTGGAAACTGTCTACATACTTTTACATTTACATCTAAGGGGAACCTTGACCATTGGTTATGAATATCTAAGGAACAATCCCAGCCTCCTACCAGCATCTGCAAAATGCCCTCGCACCCTTGGGGACCTACTCGCCCTGAAAAACTGCTGAAGGGGTTAAACCTACAGTAGCCATGGGTTGCTACAGTAAGGAGGAAACAATTAATACAATGGTCCCTACTGTACCAGAGCATAGATATCAGGTACTAGGTGAGGCTTTTTACTAGCTGTAACCTTTGCTTCTTCAGAAGGTTAAATCAGGTCAAACCAAAGACTTTTATTTGCCAAGTAACCTAAATGACTGTAGGTAGCCCATTTTAAAAGGACGCGACGTCTCTATCAGGTTACCTATGAATGGGGGTTATATGGGAGAAGAGCTGAGCAGTCCCTTTTGAATATCTCAAAAGACGGAAGGTAGCGTGCATACCATCCTTATATGATGCTTACAAAACTGGGTAGTAACACCATGCAATAACAATGGCTTGCATGATTGAAATTACATGAAAGCATAGATTCAGCGTATTATGTCCTAATGGGTCTGAACCCAATTTATCGGTAGATTCAGGAGTAATGCGATAAGCCACAATTATCGCGCTTTCATAGGAGACGTGGGAACGCTTCTTGATCAGACCTAACCTGAAAGAACCTGACAGTTTATAGCCCACCTCCCAAAACACTGGGTTTTAATCATTGAATCAACTTTCCAACTATTACTATTGAGGAACAATATGTTCATTTGTCCTTTTAAGACCAGTGGGTTGAGTAAGGCATTACGTGGTGGACAGGTTTACTTATTTTGAGCTCATTGAGAGACTAGCGGTCTTCAAACAAGGATCATTGGCGTGGCCGGTGAACTATTCACTGGTGGCACTTCAGCTTTAAGAGCCTACCCTACAGTTCAGTTTTGTTAGGCTCAAGTCTCTATAGGTTCCAGATTCTATCCCTAAAAGCATGGTTTTCAGATAGATACCAATTGTAAAGAAATTTTTGTCTGCCTCACGATAGGCTATCCTTTTAAAACACTAATGCTAACAGCTTAAGTTGATTCTTCTTGCACAAACCCGCGTTTTAAGCATCATGCCCACAAAGCTGTATAGAAGGATTTTGCGAGTAGCACTCAAAAACTTTAGTGTAAAGCTGCATGCAATTACACATGGTTCAGTCTAGATTTAACTCACATGTAAATCTTAGGCCGCATGGCCCCCATTAAAAGAGGGTGCTGCAATGGAATCACTATTCTAAGTTCAGTCTATGTCCTTCAAATGCACTAAGAGCATTTGTTAGGCCTTGGGAGGTCCCCCTACATTCCAAGCCGAGATTCGCTAATATCGCACAGTTTTACAGCAGACAGTGTTAAACGCTGAATATCACAGACTTCAAAGGGTGTAGTTGATCATTCTTACTTGTATAAACTATAGCGAATCCCCCATTTCATTCTTGCGATCAAAATGAGGAAGGAAGGCGGCCTCAAAGGATTGTATAAACGGCTAAGGTTATGAGGCAGTAGAATTTGGGTTCACTATTCCCCAGTTAACTGATCCCATGTAGTGTCGAAGGAGTTTTGCGGTCATAACGCTTCCAATTTCTACCACTAATTCGGATGACGTAGACCTATTAAGTTTTTGTTCACATAACAAAGTAGACCCGGCATAGGCTATGGGAGTCCTTTACGGCGAAACTGACAAGGTGATGCCCTATTCAGCCGTTTTGAGTTAATTCACCCCAATTCCTTTGGGGTGGTTCTAACCGGGAGTGAGACCTCAGATCAGGCATTAGCTTACACAGGGAAAGTAGTGTTTTTTTTCTGCAGTGACGGACCACGTAGGATCTAGGGTTGGAAGTGCCCCTATTGACATTTATGTCATTTAAGAACTAACTGTAAACACCCTCTGGGGTCAGAGTTATGTGCATTATTAGTCTCAGCTGGTGGGAAAAGTTCTGTAATGTGGGCAGGAGGTATATAGGTCTCCCAAATGATCAGTCTGACCAGGTTTGTACATTTAATGGCTCATGGACTATCATGCCTACGTATTGGGCTCCAAATTCTGCGAATGCTCAATTCTGCTTCATCAGGCACAGTTTTTTATTCAAAGAGGTGAGCTCTTGTTCGTGTAAAACAATGGATTTTAAAACCAGGGACATATGACTATAAGATGGAGTTACAAGCTAACTGTTACAATGATGGGGCCATTACGTTGGCAGTGCAGGACCAGGATTAGGGAGTTACCCAACTGCCCAAAATGTGACATCCCCGTCCACTTACCACCATGTAGGAATATGATGTGGAGGGTATGGCCACTACATTGTTTTGTGCACTCTCAAGTATTCTTGTCATTAGATCCCCTAGGAATGCCATTGGAATAGGGAGATTTCGCCTAGGTAGGCTTGGAAGAGTTTGCCTTTATATGACAGGCTCACCAAATAACCTACAAATATGTGTTTTTGTGCAGTAAAATGCTACAAGAGAAGGCTGCAAACCTTCGAGCTTTTTAATAATCTAAACAGTTCATCAGTAGGTTATGCGTGTTGCTGTGGCGAAAACAGTTCGCAGTTACTCATAGACATTCAGTAGTTTTGTACTACACTCACCTACCCGTTCCTGTATTTGATGGAAACACTTTTGAATGAATCATCCTGTCTTAAGGTTAGACCTAGGGATTCCTACATTCTCAGTATGCATTATACAATGCTCCAATGGTTGGAATTTAAAATAAATAGAGTTGGGCCCTGTTCCCTATATTTAACCAAACCACATATGTTGGGGCCTCCAAATACGTTTTTAATCAATACTTTCGAAGAATTCTGTAGATTTGGCAAGGAACTGCACAGCCTGTGTAGTTAGCAGACAGATTTTGTATCTAAGTGAATCATGTATTGGTGATTGTATATCAGGTGAAGGAGATTGTCCAGGACATCTCCCAGTTTAGCCTGCCCCAAGTCAGGTAAACGCTTAAGATCCTAAGTTTATGGAATGCTTTCAAAAACTGGAAACTCCCTATGATTATGGGGAATTGTCTATTGCATTTATGCATAAGGTTCTTTCACCTCAAAAGCCCAATGATTCTATTTGGAGAACCGGCTTGCTGTGCATTTACATGCTACCGGGCAGGAATATCATGCAAAGGCCAATATCCTAAGCAGACTAAGATGAGTTTCTGAAAAAGCCCGCCTTTTGAGTAGCTAACTCAAGCTTCTGCGCGCTATACACTCCAGGGTGTGGACCACACACGTACCACCCCATAAAACACCATCAAGGTTGCCTGGCATTACTACTTTGTACTCCCATTATTTCCCGCCAGTAAACATGGAGAGTATCCCAGGGGAGTGGAATAATTGTGCACAATCCTTAGTTTCCCCCTAATTCAATAAGATAAGCAAAGAGCCTAAACTTCTAACTGGATTGTAATGCATCTAATAGTTGGGTAGACAGTTTCATTACCAGAGGCGGATGAAATTACATAGGGAAGGTACTCCTCTGCTGCTTGCAGGGTTTGTAAAATATTCCATCTATGGCTTAAGTAAAAGTGAAAATCAACATGGCTGCTTTCCACTTTAGCTACAATGCTTTAGCCAAGACTAGTGCATGTTTTTTGAGCATGTCAAATTTACAGGAATTTGAAAATTTCTGATGAAAGAAATGTAAAGTGTAACAAAACATCTAGGGTTGGCTAGACCTGACACACCTAACATTCTTCCTACAGGTCATGGTTTACACTCTAAAACAAAATTACAAACTGAATTGAGTCATTGCAGGTTATCCTCTATGCGTGTGTGTTTCAGAACAGACTCCTGAATCGGACACAGACTATGCAACAAAAACTTATAACAGGAAGAGTTCATGCGGGGGCCAAAACTCAACTCCTCTGGTAATTTTATGGGCAGATTTTATCTGTTTTCAATCACATCAACATTATCAGATTTGGGGTGATATCACCTGGTCCTTGCAAGCGTAAATGAATCAGATTTGAAAGCCTTCAGCTTAGGACCAAACTCATATTTTTAAAACTAGCCTCTTGACAAATCTAAACTTGTGTCTGTTTTGGAATCTCTCTCTATCATTGTGAATAGAGTCACTGTTTATTGTTAGAAAATATTACAAGCTGTATATAACATTGTCAGCCATAAATTCACACAAGACTACAGAGAACAATCCTGTGCTGGTCTGTAATTAATTGAGCTTTACTGATAAAAAGAATTGTGACTACTATCACTAGTGAGCAGAAGCTACTGCTTGCATTTGCACACAGTGTAAAGTAATTACAACTTTTGTGCAACTTCTACAACTGGTACAGTCAGAGCAATGAGTTTATTCTACTTAATTTAATATTTAGTTGTATATTGTTTGTGTGATTTTTTTTCTCACAGAATTTGATTTAAAGTCTTATTGAATTCTGTGGTAACTGATTTTGATTATCCTTTTCTTTTAGAATTCTTAATTCAGTTGCATTGAAAAATGGATTCCTTAAATGAGTATGCCATTAAGGATTTACAAAAGTACAAGTATCTTGTACAGTGTGCTAAATGCTGTGTATGTTTAAATAGCATGAAACTAGTGATGTTATGTCAAAAGTTGGATGATTTTATATACTATAGTAAATATACTTATGGATATTGTGCTTACAGTGGAAAACTGTTAAACAATGACCGGACTGATGATATAAATAATGTTAGGCAAAGAGCTAATAGAAGACATTTATGAAAGGAAATGTCTATTGTCAGTAAATATCACTCATCCCCATATTCAACAAGATGATGATACTGACAAGTGTGGAATTTTAGAAACAAGTATTCAGTAATCTGAGGATTCAGAGCATATAGAAGAAAATAAAATCTAAGAAAGGATGATGTTAGCAACAAATAAAAAGGAAGAAAAAGAAACTGATTGCCTGTAAAACAAAGAGAATACATGCTAAAAACGACACTGCTTTGTAATGTAACATACAGATTACAGGGAAAGATCACATTTTTCTACCAGAACACCTTTAGTCTACAGAAAAAAATCATAATTTTTCCAAAGAAGAATTTAGCAAAAAGAGGCAAGCGGCAGATGAAAAGGAAGAAACCAAAATTGAACTTGGAAGGACTGAAGAATATTACTCTAATAAAACAGAAAAGTTGATAACATGGCTCAAGCTGTGGATGTACAAAGCCAGCTGGATAAGAATGGTATGCTTGCAAATATAATAAGCAGTGAAAACAGTGGGATTAATAAGACTAATTGTGATGAAGATCATTCTTATCAAACAATTGATAGAGCAGATATTATTCTATTAGAAGTCCAAGATTCTTCAATCTGGTCAGAAGAGATATTCTGTAATAAATTCACATTAGACTGATATTTATAATTGTAGAATAATGAATATAGAATATCTTGCCAAGCAGAAATAGATTAGAAAGGCTTGAATTTAGAATAGATCTGTTGTTCATGTTGAAACAAATGATTATACAAAGTTGACTGTTAGTATATATAATTCATAGATACATTGCTTGTACATTGTTGTTCTTCTTGGCTTTTTCCAGGTTATACACAGCTGAATAATGCTAAGAATTGGCAGTAGATTTTCTGAAGTGTGCTCAATGAACCTTCAACAAAGGCAGTTATTCAGTTTCTATATCAACTAGGACATGCAGATCCACACAAATGCTATGAGATTCAATGAGAATTTGCTGTAACACAATTAGTACAATATTGTGTACATGTTACATATTTTCACAAATCACATATAGAAAGGAGATTACATTTGCCTGCCGTGGATTACCTCTTGACCTTCCATTTACATTTCTGCACGTTGCACCTACCATTTTCTGGCGTGCATCCTGCAGCCTACTTTCATTTGTACTTTCCTGGACCTGGCGTATCTTGCGTTATGTGTGCTACTGCCGGTTTGCTGTCGGTTTGCTTTGCTCTGCTGTGTCAGGTCTCCTATCTTTGCAATCCAATACCTCCCCTCCTTTCTTTGCATTCCAATGCCTCCCCTATCCTGTTTTGCAGGTTTCTGCAAGCAGACTTGTCAGCTGCCGTCGATTGGCCTTCGTGGGTTGATTGGTGTTGATTACTCATTAGTACTCCAATTACCCTACTTCCGCATTTACTTCTTTTCTTCCCCTGACCTTCCTGTTTCTGCTATTGTTTGCGGTGCATGCATCCGATTACTGGGTTTCGGGCACGTTTTCATCCTCGTACACGTGCGCTTTTGGGCACCATGTGTGCTCTCAGCTAAACGATTCCTCCCCATCCCTGTCCTGCAGCTTTGCTTAGCAACGGACAGGCCAGATTTGCAATGCTCCAATGTGCTTACTGCTACGGTGGCACACCCCTCTGCTGATGTCATGTATCTCCTCTGAGCCACTCATCGGTGTTATACCACTGCGCTGTATGGTACAACCTTCATCCGGCGGGACATTTGCGATTCAGTATTATCTGCCTCATTTGCATGGCATTGACTACTAATTCATAGTTACCGCGCCGAACACTATCGCAGGCCCTTAGCAACCCTTGCACCTTGGTTGTGGTGTTCCATGCCTACCATTGTGTATTATGCTGTAAACCTGTTTTCTATTACATTGCGATTTTATGACATTTTTATATTATTTCTTTATGTTACAGCTTCCGCACACATGCCCTGCGGTTGTGCTGTGCGTTACTGTGGACATAACATTAAATGTTGTTATTTACGTGTTGTGCATCTTTTCTTATGCCATTGGCTGTGTATTTCGCCATAGGCATATGTTAATGTTGTGATACCTGGGTCTGGCCCTCTTCCATAGCTCCGATGTTCTGTTTGGGAAAATGTAAACTGTGGTTTTTGGTTTACATTTCCGTGGGCTTACGCTACGCCTGCACCACTTTATGAATCGCTATATGCCTTCATTTGCATGGTGCGACACTGCACATGGGGTGATTAGCATACCTACACCAGGGGCTGCGCAGTTCTGGCGTACGCTGGTAGTGCACGTGGAATTGGATCGTACCTGAATCGCTCGACGGCCATATTTGGCGTTATACCACCTACGCTATGCCTGCGCCTGGCACAAGCTTCATGAATCCCGGGGAATGTTTTGTTCCTTCGTCAATACAGTCAATGCATTTCTTGCCTATATCACCTTACATTTCATATTCCCTTTCATTGGTAACTTGTCTAATAAAATTCTCCACACACAAAAAAAAAAAATCCTTTGCTTCATAAAAAATTTCAAACCTATTTCTTCTGCTTTTATGACATTTTCATAATCTTTTAATTCTTTCCATGGGTATACCAAAACATTTTTTTCTAAAATTATATTATACCATAAAATAAAATTATATTATACCCAAACATAGACTGGGAGCATTACTCTAGCTCCAACACCCTAGCCCAAAGGTTCCTAGAATTTATAAACTCAAATGCTATGGAACAACTTGTTACCACTCCCACAAGAGGGGAAAACATACTGGACCTGATCATCACCAACATGGGGACTCTATGCTCCAGACCAGAAGTGTATCCCTCATTGGTAAGATCAGACCATAAACTAATCTCACTGGATATTCACATCCCGACTCCACCCCCTGCCCTGAAAATCACAGTGAAAAACTTCTCTAATGCAAATTTCACACTCCTCAAAACCGAGGTGGAATCCTTCAAAGCCCCCGGGCCTGTGGAAAATACGGCCCAGACCGCAGAATCCTTTATAAACGCATTCTATGAACATCTTCAGGATTGCATGAATCATGCAATCCCAAATAAAACCAAGTCCCAATCCTCCAAAGGCAGATGTCCTGTCTGGTGGACCCCAGCCATAAACAAACTATACAATAGAAGGAGGAAGCTACTACATGATAGAGCAAAATCCCAAAAAGGGAAGGCGTCTCTGATCAGTATTAGCAAAAAACTATGGGCACTCATAAAATTGTCTAAGGCCAGCTTCGAGAGAAAAATTGCACAGGACACTAATTATAATCACAAGGCTTTCTTTAGTTATGTTAGGAACCTGGGAGGGAATTCCCAGATATGCTCAGAATTAGTCCAAAATTACAAAAAATACACCGAACCCACAGACATTGCCAACATCCTAGCTGACAGGTTCAGCGCAAACTTCTCCCCCCCTTCCCCACCAAAAGGGCAAATATCTATCCCAGCAGAGAGCTGCCCCCCTGACATCTCAGATGCTCAGGTAAGAGCTGCCCTCTCCAAAGCAAAAAACACAGCATCAATGGGACCAGATGGTGTCCCAGGATGCGTCCTACATGAACTCCAAGAAGAGCTAAACCCAAACCTAAAACTAATGTTCAATCTCAGCCTTACTACAGGATATGTACCCAAAGCATGGCATACAGCAACAGTGGTCCCTCTCCACAAAGGTGGTGCCTCAACGGATCCTGGAAACTATCGCCCAATAAGCCTGACTAGCTTGGTCTGCAAAGCTATGGAAAGGATCATCATGGACCTCATAAATAAAGATATTGGGGACCTACAGACACTGGATCCTACCCAGTTCGGCTTTGTTAAGGGCAGATCCTGCCTCTTAAACCTGGTTGATTTCTTTGAAACAGTCACCAAGGCCATTGACGAGGGGAAGGTGGCCCACACAGCCTACCTGGACCTTGCAAAAGCCTTCGATACAATACCCCACTCGGGCATTATAGATAAGCTCACCAGCTTAAATATAAACCCCTATGTCACTAGATGGGTTGCAAACTGGCTCAAGGACAGAACCAACATGGTTAGAATTGCTGGAGCCATGTCAGACTCCAAACCAGTTACAAGTGGTATCCCACAAGGCTCAGTCCTGGGACCTCTCTTGTTCGGTATATATTTCTCGGAGGTACAGGCCAACACGGAAGGACTGTGGCTGACCAAGTTTGCAGATGACTGCAAACTGGGCACCATAATCGACACTCCAGCCAACACAAGCATCCTCCAAAAGGGCCTCATAGAAACAGGCAACTGGTGCCAGAGCCATGGCCTCAAGCTAAACGCCAAAAAGTGTATAGTCATCCCCTTGGCAAAACAAAGTGCCCACAAATTACCACATATGTGGTAATCCATTAAGTACAGAAGAAGTAATTAGGGACCTGGGGACCCAAGTTGATAGCAATCTCTCATTTGACAACCACATGACCAAAGTGGTTAGAAAAACATTTTATATAGCCCACCTAATCATCAAGGGATTCACATCTAGATCAGAGGAGGTCATCGTGCCTCTTTACTCATCCCTCATCAGGCCCATAATTGAGTACAATGCCCCTTTTGGGATGTACCTTACCAGACACCTGCAGCAACTGGAAAGACCCCAAAAGTACCTCACCAAGAGGATCAAAGGGCTCAAACAGATGCCATATGCTGCCCGGTTAAAGAAACTCCAGCTCTACTCAGTGGCATACCGCCTGCTCAGAGGCGATCTGTGCCTGACGTATAAAGCCATGTCCAACCCGGAATTAATGGACATGCTGCACCTCAGAAAATCCAAATCCCATCGAGCTACGCGCTCGAGAGACTTGAACCTCAGCACTGAAATAAATAGGACATGCTGGAGGGACATATTCATAACCCAGAGGCTCCCTTCACTCTGGAATAAAATCCCAGTCCAGGTTAGGCAGAGTCCCTCATTGACTCTGTTCAAGAGGAATCATGATGAGTGGATGGGAGATCATAGGTTTATCCCGAGTATCACTTCTGTGTCACTGTTAGACCAGAGGCACAGTATACTAACCTCGAAAAAGGGCATAGCAAAATTAATTTAAAATGGGTGGCGAAAGCCAAACACACTCTGGCTAAGCTTATAAATGCCCTAGGGCAGATAGCCTAGTATGAACCTATGAACCATTGTTTTCTGTCCCCTTTGACTTCCCTTTAAACTTCCATTATTTCATTTTTTGTCACAATCTTTTTCTTTCATCTGTCCCTTTATTCTTTTTTCCGTGTTTTCTTTTTCTTTCCACACATTTTTATATTTTTCATATGGAATCTTACTTATTTTTTGTCTTCTTTTACCTCTCTCATTAAAGAAACTAAATGCATAAATGCTAAGTGCACCTATGCTATTTTTCCTATTTAGCATGTATGACTTTTTCTGAAATAAGCAAAATCATTTCCACCAAGTGAACATTTATTTGTTCCAGTATTGCTTTCCATTGACTTGTTGCACTTTCATACTCACTAAATGTTACTACAAAAATCTATACTTCCTTTCTTGTGAAAATGTATTCCATTTATCTTTTATTATCTCACCAAATCCTTTACACTTCATTTTGTTTAACTGCATGCCAGCTTTTTTTTAAACAGGTTTTCTATCCTTATTACCACCACAATTATCCATCCCTTGTTTTTTTAGTATTAGAATCAAGTCATCTGCATATGCAATAGATATTGGTGATGTAACATTTCATCTGATGTTGTCAGTCTTCATTCATTCATGACAGTTGGGTCTTGGTTCCATCCTCTGAACTGACTCTGATGTTGTAACAAGCTCTCGTCAGCCAGAAACTCTCAAGCTAAGGCTACCCATAATGCCTCTCTTTCCTTCCCTTCAGACCTCGTTTGCTGTGTAAAGTTTCAAGACATGTCAGGCCATGCTCTCAATATATTTATTCTTTATAACTCCTCTCTAATATTTCTTGATCATTTTTTATTCTATTACCAAGTTAGTGACTATCTGTGTGTGAGTGCTGTTTTACCTACTTTTTTTTACTTATTTGGTATTTCTTCATTACCATAGTTAGTATAGGCCCCTCCCTTCCCTCGTACCTCTGGTAACTCTTAAATACCATTGTTGGTATTTCTCCCTCTTTTCTTTCTTTTCTTCTTTATCCCTTCTAGGTATTTCTCTTGCTACCATAGTTGGTACATTTAAAAAAATAAAAAAAATCTTTAACTTGCTTTGATTTCAGTGTTGTTCTTTGTGTGGGTGATATACGTGAATGGCTGTTCATTTTGTAGTTTACCTAACAATGGCTGACAAACAAAAAGGTATGACTGGATTTAAGCAATGTGACAAATGTGGCAGAATGATGCCCAACTCCGATGGGCATCTTTCTTGCATTTATTGTTTGGGGGTGCCACACTTAGAAATTCAGCCTCAGTGCAAGCTCTGTAAGGGTTTTAAGGCCTGGAACCTTGCAGAGCATCACAGAAAATTGATCCTAAAGGGGTTGTTAAAAAAGAAACAAAAAAAGAGGAGCCACTCAGTCCCAGAGTCGTCTTAATCTCAGGAATCGAAATCATCAAAGGCCATGTTTCCTCGGAACCGAAGTCTAAAAAATCTAGATTGGCACAGTCAACCATCTCAGCACCGGAGTCCTCTATCCCTTCCACAATGACATCTACTCTTATGGAGCCAAAGAATGTTACCACATACCAACCCCTTCAACAGTACCTATGACCCTCTCGGCACCAGCAATAGTATCTCCTGTAAAACTGGTCAGCCTCCAAGCTTTTGATCAATCGACCTCGGTGCCATAGGTCAAATACATAGCCAGGGCTCAATATTCAGCAGCTCAGTTCTTTTATTGTATGTCCAGAATCTCCCACAGGGATGTCTATTTGTTCTACAAGGAGCCTTTCAAAGCTTGATGTAGTTAGATTGGTGGATCAGCCTTTGGCAGCCAGAGGTATTCCAACCCTGTCTAGGACCTCCCTCCCCCTCCAGAGCTAAGGTTTGTTCACCCAGGGCTCCCAACTCATCTTCCTCCATCAACCTCCCTGCAAGATTTGGAGCCCTTGATGCCAATGTCTCTCCTGGTGCCAGCTTCTTCTGTACCGATGGTGGAGCTCACCTTGGTTCCAGAACCCACTCTGTGGACCATGGCTCAGTTGGAGCTGACCCACCAGTGGGGCCATGACTAGGCTGCTGTCTCTGGAATCCCTAGTGCATCATCTTTTTTGTTTATGGCACTGTCTATGGTTCTGGTTGCTTTGACAGTTATGAGTCCTCTTGTGGCTTCTTTTCTGGAGGTGGGGCTCACTGTAGCGGGGTGTGACCCCAGTTCTGAGGTTGTCTTTCTCAGTTCCAGGCTCCCATCCCTCTTCAGGTGGGACTGCCTTTCAGATTATGGAGAGGGCGCTTGCCTCAGCAGGCTCACAGTTGGCACCAACTCCATCGGAGTGTCATTTCTATGTATCCTCGAGCTCGCAGATGTCACAGTCTACTACATTGGGGCAGTGGCATGAGAGCAGTAAGATACCCTACCACATGGTACCCTGTCTTTGGTGTCTTTCTCAGACTTTCCCCCTGATGAGCCACCCCATAAGAGATCATGCAAGAGGAAGCACATTGATTCTCCAGAAGAATCTCTCACCGAGGATACAGATTATGATGAAGCAGAAGGGTCCCTTTGGTCACCCCCTGAAGATGTGTCTTTTGGAAACATCCTAGAAATCTTAAAGCAGAGGAGTAACTGGAAGCCCACCAACCCTTCCTCCCAGGAATCTGTTTTCTTGCATGCTTTCTGTGCCCAACATTCTACTTCCTTGGTGACCCCGCCTGTAGATGAGTTAGCCAAGCTCATCGTGCAGCGTGCTTGGACAGCCCCTGACACTATTGAGGCAATTCCCCAGAAACCTGACAAAATTGTCTCTCCCCAAGTGGATCAACCCCACTGGTCCAAGGGTTTAGCGGTAGCTGCTATGATGGTGGCAGCGGCCAAAAGAAGGAACTCGCAGAGGAGAGTCCTACTGTCCATCCTCCAAACCGAGAGTCTTGGACGTTGAACAGATCAGGGAAGCAGGTCTATGCATCAATGACCTTTGCCATATGGTCATTGAAGCATTTGGCACATTTCACCAGTCTTCAAAGGGACTTGATCACTGAGCTGTCAGTAACCCTAGCAGGAGCAGTGTCTGTTGAGGTACGTGATAAGGTTGCCTCTCAGCTTGCAACCCTAGACTCCATCTCTAACTCGTCCATGTAGTTGATTGCACATACAACTGAAGGGGAGGCCAGAGCAGTGAGTGAAGGCGTTGTCATGAGATGTCATGCCTGGATGCACTTGTGTGTCTTCACGGACCCCTTCAATTCTTCCTTTGTCAATGCTCCCATTGATGCTTCCTCATTCCATCTTTAACTCGTCCGTGTGGTTGATTGCACATACAACCAAAGGAGAGGCCAGAGCACAAGTTCAGGCATTGTCATGAGATGCCATGCCTGGATGTGCTTGTTTGACTTCATGGACCCCTTCAATTCTTCGTTTGTCAATGCTTCCATTGATGCTTCCTCGTTGTTTGGCCCAAAAGGTAACGACACATTAGCCAGGTGTGAAAAGGATGGAAAGACCCTTTCTGCTGTGGGCGTACATTTTTCTACTTCTCAACTACCCTATTCCAGCAATCAGAGGAGTGGAAATATGTGGTTCAGGGCAGGACACACTTGATGAGTTTTCTCCCCGGGACAGAGGGGGGAACTCTTCAGGAAGATGCCCCTCTCATGGCAGAGTAGAGGGGGCCCATGCAACCAGGGCTCCAGAGATTCTTTTTCTGGGCACCTGAGGAGTGGCCTGATTGCTTACTTCTGGAGGCAGACAGAGGAAGATTTTGTCTGCACCACTTAACGTGGTACTCAATAACATCAGATTCCTGCGTGCAGACAATAATTACCAGAAGTTACCATATCCCCTTCGATCTTTATCCAAGACCACAAAGGTGAATCCCTGACATTCCATCCAGTCAGTCAAATGCAGCAGCTCAAGAAATTCAAAAGCTGCTCAAAAAGAGTCATCCAAACAGTCCCACTAGACCAAGTAGGATCCGGATTTTACTCAAGATAATTTTTAGTGCCAAAAAAGACAGGGAACTGGAGGACGATTCTAGACCTCAGTATCTTCAACAAATTTGTCAGACAGACAAAATTCCAAATGGTCATGGTTCAGTCTATCCATCCTTCCATTTCTGGAGAAAGACAATTGGATGTGCTCGATAGATCTTTAGGATGTGTATTACCACATAAAAATGGACAAGCAGTCCAGAAGATACCTCCGTTTCTGGCTGGGGGCCAGTCATTACCAATTTCGCTCACTGCCCTTTGGTCTCAACCCAGCCCCCAGGGTATTCACCAAATGTATGGCAGTGGTAGCAGCTCATCTGAGGCTGCAGTTATTCCAGGTGTTTCCATATTTAGATGACTGGCTCCTTACTGCCTCAACCAGGCATCTACTGCTTCACGCCTTATACTACATTCTTGAACTGGCAACATTCTTAGGCATTTCAATAAACAAAGAAAAGTCAAAACTGAAGTGACATTCAACACAAGATACTGTGTGGTTGCTCTACATCTTCACAGACTACAAAGGTTAAGGTCACAGCTCCAAGTGATACTCTCTCAAGACATGCTTAGTTTTGCAACTACTAGGGCAATGGCATTGACAATCACCCTAGTTCCACTGGCGAGGTTCCACATGAGGCTGCTTCCCTGGCTCCTAGCATCACAGTGGTCTCTATTGACACACCCCATGTCTTATCCATTCTGCATAAATCGATGCAAGCAGGATCTAAATGGGTGCATGAAGCCAGAAGAGGAGTTATGGAGTCACCCCTTTTCACTCCCTCAGCCCAAGGCCATAGAGACCATGGATGCATCCCTGATGGGGTGGGGGTCATTTTCAGGGAAAGACAGTCCAAGGCACTTGGTCCCCCTTAGAAGCCAATTTACATATCAACATCCTGGAACTGAGGGCAGTGCTTTTAGCATTAAAAGCATTCCAATCTGCCCTTCCATCTGGGACAATTTCTATCCAATCAGGCAACATGTCAGTTGTCTGGTACATTAACAAACAGGGAGGAACCAGTTCCTGTCCTTTATGTCAGGAAGCCCTGTGAGTATGGAAATGGGTGATCACCTCCAACCGCTTTCTGTTAGCAATGCACATTCCTGGTAATTCCATTGTGATTGTGGACAAACTGAGCAGATGCATTCTCCTGCCTAACGAGTGGTCTCTCAATCCCATAGTAGCGACAGAGATCTTTTCTCATTGGAGTCAGCCTTGCTGTGATCTGTTTGCATTTCCCACAAACCACAAATGCAGCTACTTCCCCCTAATCCCCCCTCAGGAGGGGGTCCCCTGAGAGATGCTCTTCTATATGATTGGCCGCTGGGACTGCTTTATGCCTTTCCCCTAATACCCAGTTTTTGAAGAAAGCCCATGGTTGAGAAGCAAACTGATCCTCATTGCATCTTATTGGCCCCATCAAGTGTCTGGTTCCCCTTTCTCTGGCCTCACCTAGTTCACCATCCGTGGTCACTGGACCCAACTCTGGGACTACTGTCTCATCCACATGGGCTGGTCCATCCCAACCTACAAAGTCTCAAGCTGACCGCTTGCTACCTCCACCTCCAGTAATTGCTAGTCAGAATAATCTATCTTCCCCAGTACAAAAGATACTTCTGGCCTCCCATAAACCATCTACCAGGAACTTCAACTTAGCAAGTGGAACAGATTTGTAATCTGGTCTCAAGGAGAAGGTTTTGACACCTTTTCAGACTTGATTAATAAGGTGTTAGAATATTTATCAACTTTACTCCAATCAGGAGCCTCAGCTTCTACTGTCAGAGTCCATTTAGCGGCTATTTCAAATTTCCATAATGGCTTCAATGATTTCTCCTTGGTATCTCACCGCCTTTGCAAAACCTTCCTAAAGGGAGTTATGCATTTGAAGCCACCCTTTAAAGAGCCTGTTGAAACTTGGAATTTGAAGTTAGTCTTACAAACTTTGATCCATCAGCCCTTTGAGCCAGCAGCCACCTGTGATATCAATTTTTTATCTTGGAAGACCTTATTCCTGGTAGCCATCACTTCAGTCAGGAGAATATCAGAATTGCAGGCTTTGTGTGTAAACCGCCCATACATCATTTTTCATAAAGAGAGAGTATCCCTTAGGACTAACTCCTCCTTTCTACCCAAGTTTGTATCAAACTCAAATATTAACCAGTCCATTGACCTGCCTTTTTTCTTCCCAAATGTTCAAACAAAGGAGAATACTGTTTGCATTTGTTGGATGTACACAGACAATTATGTTTCTGCTTGGAATGAAATCATTCAGGACATTGGACCAACTGTTTGTCTTTTTCAGGTACTCGATCAGGCAAACCAATTTCCAAAGTTACCTTGTGTATATGGTTGAGAGATTGCATCACCTTTGTTTATCATTAAAATAAAATGAGTATCAGCTAAAGACAAAGCTAATTCTACCATATCAGTTTCCACTTCAGTGGCCTTTCATTCTAGAGCCTCCATGGATGACATTTGCACAGCAGCTACTTGGGCTACACCTCATACCTTTTATCACTCATTACAAATTGGATATTGTCTCCAGAGGAAGAGCATTCTTTGGCTCTATGGTTCTCAGGAATATCCTTCCATTGGACCTCCCATGACATAAAGTAGCTAGCAACTCTATCCCAACTGTCATGAATGAATGACATCATCAGATAAAGAAGTTATGTTCTTACCATAACATTACATCTGTGTTATCTACCTTCATTCATTCTTGACATACCACCCTCCTACCCCCCTCCAAATACTCCTGGAGGTTTGGAACTAGTTCTGGCTCTGTAGTAGGGCAGTTGCTCAGACACAGCTTCTGCTTTTTATTGCTATGGGCAGACTCAATCTGAAAGGAAGAGAGGCACTATGGGAAGCCTTAGCTCGAGAGTTTCTGGCTGGTGTGAGCTTGTTACAGTGGTCAAGTCAGTTCCGAGGATGGAACCGAGACCCAACTGTTAAGAATGGACATTGACAGCATTGATGGAACGTCATGGTAAGACATAACTTCTTTTTTCCATCTTGCATCTTGCTTCCCTCATTTCATACATACATGTTTGTACTACTGCATTCATTACTAATACAAATAAGCAAATACTCATCAGGCATCCCTGTTTTACTCCCTCATAATACTTTTTTCCCATCCATTTATCATAACTTGCACCTATGAATTTTTAGAGCATGTCTTCATTATATTAATATTTTTATGCCATATGGCTTTAAAATCTGCCACATAGCTTCATTGCTCACTTTATTAAATGCTTTAGCTACATGGGTCTATATTACCTCGTCAAACTGCAACAAGTTCGAATGATGTAATATTGAACCTGAAAATACAAAACCTGAAAATAGCAAAGCCACAGCACATCTTTTTTTCCCCAGGGAAAAATCTGGTGGGCCATTTTTGAGGCTTTGCTATTTCCTCCACTGTGGTGCGATCTCAGAGTTGGTATATTTAAATAGGGGGGGTGTGGGGCACAACCCCCCACATGGGGGGTGTGGGGGCAAAGTCCCCCACATTAGGTTAAGTTTCAGGTTGCAGGTTTTTTTTTTTTGTTAGAGAACAGCGATTTTTTTTCCCTGAAAAAAAAATTGCTGTTCTTTGTGTTCACTATTTTGTTGTTTCGCATATTAGGGTTCGATATTACATCTTTCGAACTTTTTGAAGTTTGACGATGTAATATAGACCCAGCTACATTATGTAATATCCTATCGGCCTTGATTTTGTCATTATTCATCTAATACTTTCTCCATCCTTATTGTAATATTTTCATAAATATTTATGGTCAGTATTTCCTAGTGTTATAGGCCTCCAATTTTATCTTTTCTTTCATCCTTTTACCATATAAATGTTATCACTCCACTACATGTATCTTCTTCCATTATACCTTTATCCAATAATGTGATTAAAAAAATTCTTTCTTGGTTTTATTTCCTGATAATAACCATAATGTATCCCATGTAATCATGTCACTGATTCATTCTCAACCTTTTATCACCTTCTCTATTTCTTCTATTATCATTTTCTAAAACATCCTACTTTTTCAGAGAATTTTTCATTTCCCATTCTTGCACAGCCATTTCCTTTTTTCATACAGTTTCTCTAACTTTATACCACCTGCAAAATATCTTCTCATTTGTATTTTATATTTCCTTTGCCATCTAAGATAGGATTCATCCTTCCTTCTCTCATTTTTACTTTTCCTAAATAAGGCAAACCTCCTCTTTCTTTTCTATCAAAACATCTATGCCTATACAACATTTTTACTTTCTCTATTTATTTCATACATCCATTTTTTTCTATTTTCCTTGTTTTGTCACTTTTTCTCTTTCTCATAATTCCATAATTTTTTTTTTATATTTCATATAGTGTCTTTTTTATTCTTCTTTACACTTCTAGATAGGGTTTTATAATTCTGCTTATATACTACCCACCACTGTGCTCAATTTTTATAAAATGGTCCCATTGTCATATGATCTTCCCATAATATTTTTCTGTCATCATTTCTTCCTCCTATTTATGAGGAAGTTCTATACCCCATCAAGAAGGGAATGACATGGAGACATGAAACTTAAAAGTTATTCAACATATTCTCCCCGAAGTTCAACACACTTGGCCTATCATGTCTCAAGTTTGTTTAACCCTGCCAAAAAAGTCGGATGTTTGGTCATTTAAATACTGCTCCACTCCTGCAATCAGCTCCAAATCACTTGAAAATTGACACCCCTTCAAACTCAATTTTTAAAGTTTAGAAACTGGAAATGTGAGTAGGGTGGATGGTCTATAGTCAAAATCCAGTTCTGTCAAAATATTTTTTATTCGGCAGCCTTGTGAACAGATGCATTGTCTTGCAAAAAAAGAACTCCTTTCCACAGCTTCCCTCTCCTTTTTTTCTTTCAATGCCTCCTTTAATTGGCACAGCAAGTTACAGTAGTATTCTGAAATTACTGTTTTGACCCCTTGGAAGATAGATATTATAACACCTTCTTGATCCCAAAACATTGTAGCCAAGACCTTTTCTACTGACATTTGTGCATTTGGGTGTTGAATGTCTTTGGCCTTGGTGAACCTGACTGCCACCATTGCATGGACTGTTGTTTTGCCTCAGGATCATAGTGGTGTTACCATGTTTCATAAACAGTAACTAGTCATTCCAAAAAGTCGGCACCAGCTTGATGAAAATGCTGCAAAATTAATTTGGAAGTGTCTGCTCAACATCTTTTAGCATCAGCATTCAAACATTTGGGCTTCCACTTGGCTGACAGCTTGTCATACCCAGCTATTATGGCTTATGGTAATGTGGTGGCATGTTGCTATTCCCAAAGGGGATGACTATGCAACTAATGGCATTTAGCTGTAGTCCATGGCTCAGGCACCAGTCATCCTATCTCTGTGAGACCCTGTTTGAGTATGCATGTGCCAGCTGGAGAGTTGATTATGGTACCCCGTTTGCAGTCATCTGTGAACATGGTCAGTCATATTCCTCCTGTGTTAGCCGTATGTCACACAAATATATACTGAACAAGAGAGGTCCCAGGACTGAGCCTTGTGTGATGCCATGTGTAACTGGTGTATAGTCAGACATGGCACCTGCAATACTGACCATGTGGGTGCTATCCCTGATCCAGGTAGCAATCCATCGTGTGAGATATGTGTTGATATCAACGCCGGTGAGCCTATGCATAACGGCTGAGTGGGGTATTGTGTCGAAGGGTTGTGCAAGGTCCAGGCAGGCTGTGTGGACAACCGTCCCTACACCGACGGACCTGGTAAGTGTTTAAAGAATACGAACAGGTCCAGGAGGCAAGATCTGCCCACAACAATGCTGAAATGTGTAGGACCCAGTGTCTGTAGGTTCCCGATGTCTATGTACATGAGTCCCATTACAATACGCTCCATAGCTTTGCAGACCAGGCTAGTTAGCCTTATAGGCCAATATTGTCTGTGGTCCGTTGTGGCAGCAACTCTGTGGAGCAGGACCACTATCACTGTACGCCATTCCATGGGTACATATCCTGCAGTAACTCTGATATTGAACAGTGACGTAATGTGAGGGTTACATCTGTCATGAAGCCCATGTAAGACACAGGCCGGGACACTGTCTGGTCCCATTGATGCTGTATTGTCCGCTGTGGGGAGGGCAGCACTCACCTGTTTATTTGTGATGTCAGGGAGGTTACACTCTGTTGGGATGGACAGTAGCTCCTTAGGGGGGATGGGGGAAGACATCTGCACTGAACCTGTTTGCCAGGATGTTGGCAATGTCTTTGGATTCAGGGTATGTTTAGTCAGTATGCAGTAACTCACAGCATATCAGTGAGTGTCCACCCGGGTACTTGAATTAACTAAAGAAGGCCTTGTGAGTGTCCTACGTGTCTGGTGCAATTGTCCATTAGAAGCGGGCCTGACATAAATACATGAGTGATTGTAGCTGTCTGGTAGTACAGATCACAGATGCCTTCCGTGTCTGGGATTGTGCTCTATCATGTAGTAGCGTCCTCCTTTCGTTATATAGCTTATTAATGGCTGGGGTCTACCAGACAGGTCCCCTGCCATTGGAGGAGTGAGTCCAGTTGTTATTTGGGATAGCACAATCCATGCAGTCCACTAGGTGTCCATAGAATGTGTATGTAAAGGATTCAGCAGTCAGAGCCATACTTACCACTGTCCCAGGGTTTCTGAAGGATACCACCTTGGTTTGGAGAAGTGTGACGTTTGCTTTTGAGAAGTTCACCAAGATTACCCAGGATGGGTGTGTGGACAGGATATGGATGTCCAGTGAGATAAATGTATGTTCTGACCTTACCAATGAGGGGTATATCTCAGCTGTGGAACATAGAGTCCCCATGTTGGTGATGATCATGTCCAATATGTTGTCCCCTCTTGTGGGTGTGGTGACCGTTTGTGCCATAACATATGAGTGTACAAATAGTAGCAACTGTTGGGCGTGGGTGTTGGGGCCTGAGTACTATCCCCAGTCAATGTGTGGGTATTTGAAGTCATCCAATATAATGGTGTTTGGGGAGACCTTCATATTGTCCAGTGTTCCCAGGAAAGCCAAGTGTGGTTCATGAGTGTGGGAGGGTGGTCTGTAGCAGGCAACAAACCAAAAGGCAGATATGCACGATGTTAGGTGCATATATATGGTCTGTGATGCTTTGTACAGTGCTACCAACCCGGAGGGTATGTGTATCTGTGATGTATATGGATACTCCCCCTATTTGTGTTGGCCATTCTGAGTTTTGTGGTCAGAAAGCATGGTATGAAATATAACCTGGTAGTACTGGTGTGCATTTGGGAGCCTGAAATAGGTGTCTGTTAGTGCACAGATATTGCTGTTGTCCATACTGAGGAGATTCCTGAGTGGTCGCAATTAGAGGGTAACACATCTGGTGTTGAGCAGCATTACCCTCAGTGTCATGTACTCTGTAATGTCTATGGAGGTGGGTTTGTCTTTTGAGCCCCACTTAAAAAAGGCAATATGGTGGTAGCAACTACCTTAGCCAGTATTCGAAAGTCCAAGGGTGACAGGTGCAAGCTGTCCATAGGGAAGCTACGTGGCATGTCGAGCATGTCACCCCAGGCTGACAGACACTGTATCCCCTGTGAATGACACCAATATGTTAGCCAACTGTTAAACGTGATCAGTTTGTTGGTATACTGTGACATCATACTTGGTGAGTGTAAGATGCTAGACAAGGTCAGGGTCATACTGGCCTGGGCTACATGATCAGAGAGTTTCTCTATGTATCATGTCATGTGGTCCAGGGAGGGACGTCTGAGGGTGTACGCACCAGCATGGACAATGCTGGAGCCAGTCCTGCACTTGCTGTGGAGTGACCTGAGTGCATGTGTTATGTTGTGGATCCTGCCACCCGAGAGACAACTCAAAGTGACTATTCCCTTGGTTGGCCTGGTGAGTGGGACATCAGTGTGTCTGACAATAAGTGTCATCTATTACAAGTGTATTAGGTGTGTTGTTTAGCCCGAATGGCAGTGACTGTGTGGCACACTGACATTGTGAACTATGTGATATGTGGGTATTGTAGTGGGGTAGCAGTTGTTTGTGTGTCTGCTTTGGAGGTCTCTGCTGCTTAGGCAGAGTTTATGTAGAGCCTCTGGGTATGTTTATGTGTGATAATGTGGTTTGATTGCTGTCGCTATAGGTTTATGTGAGACTGATATGTGGTGTGTGTGGTTACCTTCACCACCTGATAGACTATGCCAGTCATGGGTCGAGAGAGCTCAGCCTCCTGTATGTCAATATAGTTGCATCTCTCACATATATCTGAGTTTGTTGGGAGGAAGAGAGTGTTGTCTGTGTACATGAGGCAGATGTGACATTGTGTCAAAAACACAATATTCACTAGCTGGACTGGAGAGTACACACGAAACCGACCTCTGGACATGCCAGGATATTATGATGACATACTCGCAAAGGATCAGTAGGGTGTTAACTGTGTAAAAGAGTATAACAGGGATTAGTGCTCAGGTTTGTTGGTGTTTTGTAAAGAGTAGCTGAGAAGGATTCCAGACTGAATCTTGACACCTCCTTCAGCTATGTCATAAATAGCAATGTACACTCATATATGTCCTGAGTCAGGGCCAACTGTACCTGACTGACAATGCCGACATCCTGTCAGACAGGCCCATATAGACATACCCACCTCCCACTGACCATAGTCTCAGTCATCATACCAGGGGATATCACATGTAGAATGGCTGAACAGCTCCCCTCAAAGCCAAAAGCATGGCAGCAATTGGATTACATTGTTTCCCAATATGTGTCATGCATGAACTACAGAACAAACAGACCCTGCACCTGAACAGTCTATTGAGCCTCACCCTCTCCACAGGATCTGGAACCATTGAATGTGTTACAGCAACATATGGCACTCCCCACAAGTGTAGGTGCACAACACACCATGGGAAGTATAGTCCAGTAAGCCTATGAAGTCTGATCTGCAAGGCCATGGAGTCCATCATGGTTGAAGTCATACACAGAGCTATTGGAAGCTGACAAACACACAACCCTACCAACTGTGGTATGTTCATGTGCAGATCATGGTTCCCAAACATGCTAGACTGTTTGCAAGGTAGACACCCAGGACATACATCACTGATCAGAGCTAAACATGTCCCACATAGACTTTGAATAGCCCTTTAGCAACACCCCTGACACATGTCGTATCCACAAAACCAACAATCTGTGCATAAATATCTGTTGACATATGAAGGAATGTCAATGTGTCCACCGATAGATCACACAAGGTAAGGATTATGGGGTCCTGTTCAAGCTGTTGACACTTGCCGACCCACATGGCTCATTCCCGGGATTGCATAAAACAAAGTGTACACACATTACCATGTCCAGTCTGATGATGTCAGCATCCTACAAATATTTTTATTTTATTTATCATTTGTTGACCAGGAAAGTCCAACTAGGTTCCACAGAGCCTGTTTTCAGCTGAGGCCCAGGGAGAAATGCTCCAGATGTATGTCTTTGGAACATGGGAGGAAACCCATGTGAACACAGGGAGAACATGCAACCTCCACACAGAAGGCACCCCAGCCGAGAATCAAACTGGAGAACCTTTTGCTGTGAGGTGACAACGTTAACCACTGCACCACTGTACTGTTCAGTTGTTTGTCTGTCTGCTTTGTTGGTCTCTGCTGCTTAGGCAGAGTTTATGTAGAGCCTCCAAGTATGTTTATGTGTGATAATGTGGTTTGATTGCTGTCGCTATAGGTTTATGTGAGACTGATATGTGGTGTGTGTGGTTACCTTCACCACCTGATAGACTATGCCAGTCATGGGTCGAGAGAGCTCAGCCTCATGTATGTCAATATTGTTGCATCTCTCACATATATCTGAGTTTGTTGGGAGGAGGAGAGGGTTGTCTGTGTACATGAGGCAGATGTGACATTGTGTCAAAACCACAATATTCACTAGCTGGACTGGAGAGTACACACAAAACCGACCCCTGGACATGCCAGGATATTATGATGACATACTCCGTAGTCTGATCGCAAAGGATCAGTAGGGTGTTAAGTGTGTAAAAGAGTATAACAGGGATTAGTGCTCAGGTTTGTTGGTGTTTTGTAAAGAGTAGCTGAGAAGGATTCTAGACTGAATCATGACACCTCCTTCAGCTATGTCATAAATAGCAATGTACACTCATATATGTCCTGAGTCAGGGCCAACTGTACCTGACTGACAATGCCGACATCCTGTCAGACAGGCCCATATAGACATACCCACCTCCCACTGACCATAGTCCCAGTCATCATACCAGGGGATATCACATGTAGAATGGCTGAACAGCCCCCCCCCAAAGCCAAAAGCATGGCAGCAATTGGATTACATTGTTTCCCAATATGTGTCATGCATGAGCTACGGAACAAACAGACCCTGCACCTGAACAGTCTGTTGAGCCTCACCCTCTCCACAGGATCTGGAACCATTGAATGTGTTACAGCAACATATGGCACTCCCCACAAGTGTAGGTGCACAACACACCATGGGAAGTATAGTCCAGTAAGCCTATGAAGTCTGATCTGCAAGGCCATGGAGTCCATCACGGTTGAAGTCATACACAGAGTTTGTGGAAGCTGACAAACACACAACCCTACCAACTGTGGTATGTTCATGTGCAGATCATGGTTTCCAAACATGCTAGACTGTTTGCAAGGTAGACACCCAGGACATACATCACTGATCAGAGCTACACATGTCCGACATAGACTTTGAATAGCCCTTTATCAACACCCCTGACACATGTCGTATCCACAAAACCAACAATCTGTGCATAAATATGTGTTGACATATGAAGGAATGTCAATGTGTCCACAGATAGATCACACAAGGTAAGGATTATGGGGTCCTGTTCAAGCTGTTTACACTTGCCGACCCACATGGCTCATTCCTGGGATTGCATAAAACAAAGTGTACACACATTACCATGTCCACTCTGATGATGTCAGCATCCTACAAATATAGCAGGAGAATAACCCCCCCCCAGTAAAGCATATAGTATGCTGTGTTAATGCATATGTCTCTAGTATCATAGCAGATTTAGGGGGTTGAATCCTGCAAATGCTGACATTGTGTGTTTGTGTGTGGGAGGTGTGTGATTTTCCATGAGAGGAGTGCCCTTTTTGGAGACTGGGAAAACACATTAAAAGAAGTACATTCCTCTTTGGAAAGTCTGATGATGTCAGCATCCTATAAATATAGCAGGAGAATAGGTACCACCCAGTAAAGCATGTAGTGCTCTGTGTTAATGCGTATATTTTTAGTATCATAACATAGTTAAGTAGGGGTTTGAATCCTGCAAACACTGACAGTGTATGATTTAGGTAGGGGGTTAAATCCTGCAAACGCTGACAGTGTGTGATTTCTTTTGAGAGGAGTGGCCTTTTTGGAGACTGGGAAAACAAATTAAAAGAGGTACATTCCTCTTTGGAAAGTCTGATGATGTCAGCATCCTACAAATATAGCAGGATAATCAAAACCACCCAGTAAAGCATATAGCGCTGTGTTAATGTGTATGTCTCTAGTATCATAACATAATTAGGTAGGGGGTTGAATCCTGCAAACACTGACAGTGTGTGTGTATTGGGGGGGGGTTTGTATGTGTGTGATTTCCTTTGAGAGGAATGCCCTTTTTGGAGATTGGGAAAACAAATTAAAAGAGGTACATTCCTCTTTGGAAAGTCTGATGATGTCAGCATCCTACAAATATAGTAGGAGAAACGAAACCACCCACCAAAGCATATAACGCGCCGTGTTAATGCATATGTCTCTAATATCATAACATAGGTAGGGGTTTGAATTCTGCAATTGCTGTGTGTGTGTGTGACACAGTTGGTCAATGCTGTGTGGGTTTTGCTATTACTATGGTATGACATATCATGTTTAAAACAGTATGTGCATTGCACACATCAGGTATCTGCGTGGCAAATAAATATGTGTACATGTGACCTCAATCAGTACATAGGTGTGAAGCTTGCATACTACATGAATACATTTGTTTCCTTTGACAGATTGTGCCACTGCTTCTCAGATCGTAGGTCACATATGTATGTATGTGACAAGCCCGGCCACTGTAGTGATCTGTGTCCAAGGTCATCTGTGCCACACACACCCATGACAGTTACTATAGAGTACTGTGAGTGAGGGTACATGCCTGGGGTATATGTCAGACATGTTCATACACAACAACGACTGGCAATAATGGACAGTCATTATAGGTGTACAACAACCCTGTGGATATGCATTCAGGCCCCTAATGTCTTATGTGACACACCGAGGGATGCCACAATATATGGATATGTGGATACCAAGGGACAGATGACATAACACGTGGCTGTATGTACACATTGTTACCCACCATACATGTTGAGGGCTACCACCTATGTGGTACTGTCGGGATAGTATGTATAGTAAATGTGGATGACTATGCCATAGTCGGCTTACTGCTATACAGCATGTATTGGACAACAGGTATCTGTCTGTATGATACCCTTGTGTAGGATATGCGTCCCATCCAGGGAATGCATTGTAGGCCAATGCATGCATTTCCAGATGTGGATGGACATATCCCTAGTGTGTTTGCATGTACCTAAGAGGTCTATATGCCAAACAGGTGTGGTCCCAGGTACGGGTGGCGGTCAATACCACTGGTCACTGTTATAGTATAGTACCGGAAGGATCCAACTGTTACTGAGTTCCCTACAACTGTGTGCCATTTCTCAGGACATCATCTAATGATTGGTTATAGTCATGCTGTTGTGGTTGTGTATACTACCAGACTGCAAATCATTGACAGGTATCAACAGTATCAACCACAGCATACTGTCGACCCATGTCATACACACGTGTACCCATGTTAGTACATATCTGTAGTAGAATGCATTATGGCCATCGAAAGATACTATGAGATGTTAACAATGTGTACAACAGAGTATGCCACATGTCCCATGTGTCCACTATGCACGTACATGCAGACAGTGCACACCCACCATGTTCACAGATGTACACCTGCTAATCAGTAATGCACACAAAACACACGTACTGTTCACTCACTAACACATGCTGGCAACACTGTACACTTCAGCACATGGGTGGACAATACATACTTAGGCCTAACACTGGTGTAAACAATGCTACATTGACAATCAGAGCTGTGATGCATAATGCCTGCTCAGATATACCTACAAGGATATCATTACACTTTCCTGTTGACAACTTGCTAATATTGCTACACTGCTATGTCACTCTGTGCATCAGAACCATGTTAGCCTGTTCCTGCATCAATGTTACAGATGACAGGAGGTGGCACAGGTGTCATTATATGCACAGGGTGTGTTGTTGGTTTGCCAGAACCCGACATTGACCCATGCAATCGACATGTGTGTGTGTGTGTGTGTGTGTGTGTGTGTGTGTGTGTGTGTGTGTGTGTGTGTGTGTGTGTGTGTATGTGAGGGACAACAGTACAGCATGGGCCAATGTTGATGTAATGTGTGTGTGTATGTGTGAGCCCTACTTGTTTGGTTAATGTGTGTGTGTGTCTGCATGCACACAGCTCCACCATGTGGCTGCCATATACGGGAGGTTGTGGGACAGCCACAGACTGTACCTGCTAGGCTGTACAGATTACTGTCTCTGGGCACGGACACGGTACGTGTGCCTGGCAGGGGTGCTACGGGCAGTATACCCTGACTTGGGTACTATCATCAGAGGCAGAGGTATGATGACTGGACCCATGTATCTGCTGGGACAGGCCAGAGCCATGTGCATCTGGTCTACTAGGACAGTCAATAGACAGGCCAGCCCCAGCATTGCTGGGGCTGGTACTGCCACTACGGGAGCGGCTGTGATCTGTGTGCCATCTGCGCCGACTGCCAGCTGTTGCTATTGCTGGCATGCATCCACGTCAATGTCTCACCTGTCCAGCATGGTCCTGGCTCATGGAAGACACATTGTGGAGGGCATCTATTGTCTCCCCCCAATGTCTATCAATGACCTCGGTGAAATTCTGGATGGCACCGGCAAGGTCACGGATGCTGTCATTGATAGCGCTGTAATGGGCCCTCTGCTCCCTTAGTCCGTGTCTGGTGTACCGTTCCATATGTGCCTGTGCCTGCATTACAGCCCGGAACATACTGAAAGTTGTAATACCTCTGGGGCACGTCTGCCAGGGGCAATACAACCAGTGGTGCTCCCCCGAGAACCCCTGGACATCTGCCTATGTGGTACTGTTCCAGGAATCTGGCTATGGCTGCTGTGAGGGGATGCAAGTGCCATGGGTACCACACTCTCCTGGTCAATGCTAACTGTATGCTGTCCCTCGGCTAAGGCCATTGGTGATGAGGGATGTATCGGCAGTATGAGTGTGCGCATAGATGGGGTTGAACGCTGTGTACTGTCGATTGGTGGACCAACGACAGACCCTGTCAAACCTTCCTGTGCCAAAATACATGTCTCATCATCTCCACTATTACTGGCAGTGACTTCAGGTTCCCTGCTGCTTTCAGCCACCCCAAACTCAGCACCTGTGAGAGGAAGACAGGAAACACACTTTACAATGTGTACATGATGTTAGCACACATGCACACATGCACACATGAACACATGCACACATGAACACATGCACACATGCACACAGGAACACATGCACACATGAACACATGAACACATGAACACATGCACACATGCACACAAATACACTCCTCGCTACAGCACATGCACACACACACACACACACCAACAATCCAACACATACTCAATAATGGGTGTAGGTGGATGCCAGTATCACAAGACAAACAGTCACCTCACACGTGTCAGCATGCAGAATATGTGTTACTCAAGACCATGCAGTGCAAGTGTAGACGGCCCTATTTAATGACATTATACATGGCTTTGATGCATGTGTGTAGCTGTTCACTGATTGGCTATACCCTGGAACACAGTGTGTACATGGACACACCATTGCTGTGCATGTATTATCAGCTCTGCAATGCCCTGTGC
This sequence comes from Protopterus annectens, assembly GCF_019279795.1. Lineage (NCBI taxonomy): Eukaryota > Metazoa > Chordata > Ceratodontiformes > Protopteridae > Protopterus > Protopterus annectens. The sequence continues at coordinate 1,438,246,473 of NC_056746.1, read as the reverse complement.
ACCATCACTCACAGGTATACATACCAATGCTGCATGTGTTATCTGTGTGGCACATAGATTGCCATGTGTGATTACAGTGTCTGTGTCCATAGCAGATAATAGTGGGCACAGGTGTAGCACATGCATGCTGTGTACACACACGGGATGAGTGGTGCATGTAGACGTGAAGGAATCCCAATGCTCAACATGGCACTTGTACAGTGGTTATGGTTGCAACATTAAACACCACACGTACCCAATGTGTGTCATGTGACCTATACACCCAATAGCATTCCAGGACATATATGTGACACTTTGTACAGATGGCGACTGCTGTGCATATTGTGTATACTGGCATATGTAAGCACACACACAACATGCTATGCATATTTTGTATAGGTGCATATGTTTGCACACACACAACATTGAGGTGCAAATCAATGACTGCTATGTGTAGTACTGTGGTCACTGTAACTGGATGGGGTGTAGTACCATGTGCCATCATCATCATGCATCTTGTGGTCACTCATGGCTACTAATGTGTGACAGACCACCACCTTGCATGCTCTACCTGAACTGCAGTGCCGTGGCTACGTTCACAATTACACAGCCACTTTGTACATGGGTGTATGAGGTGCCCAATAGGGAGCATTGCCTAACACGACTGTGTGTTATGTGTTGAAGAGTGTTGCACAGCCCCATGATAGGCCTCTACCCTTGAGGTACATCATGTGTGTGTGGATGGCATGTGCGATACTGAAGTGTGACCTTACAGCGGGTGTGTGGTAATGCCATATGTAGCATGTTTTTGTGTACTGCATATGATAAACGTGTTATGTTGTGTACAGCTGTAGCAACTATGCCTATCCAATGTGCAGTACAGTGTTGCCACAACTGTGTCTGATGCTCTGTGTATTGCATGTCATTGAGGCAGCTACTGACATTACTGAGCTGTGCAACGTCTTACAGCAAATATGCACGCATGCATTATGTGTAGGTCTACGTGTACATGGCCTACACCTCACCTATGACATGCACATTTCATTACCAAGATTGCAGTTATACCACACTCACCAGCATGGATCGTCTGCCCTGCTGTCACACCAGAGGGACCTACGAGAGTATGAGAGAGTTCATCAGTGGCCACAACTGCGGCATTGCTACAGTGGGTATGCTAAACTACAGTGGAACAAAAGTCAACAGTCACAGGTGTAGAGATAATATTCCAAATATCAGTATTGCATAACACTAGGCAGCACAACTGCTAAACACACAGTATACATCTCACGTAGACATAATCTAACAATACAGTTAACTGTAGTCTACAGATAGGGCATGTTACCTGCTCGCTCCATGTGAACATGCTGGGTGGCTCCAGCCTCCATGACAACACATGTCACAGGTTGATGCTGCTGTTGTCCAGGAGCCACCACGTTTAGGAGCAGCTCCTCCACTCTGGTGAGGGGGGAATGAATGGCCACCCCACCACCTGTGGCAAGCTGTTGTCTTTGGATATCAGATGCACGTCGCCGGACATGTCTAATTAAATCACTGCAGTGATGGTGTACCTGCTCATATGTCCAGTTATGTATGCCTATGTCATTTACCAGACAAACAAGATCCTGCCACATAGCAGTCCGCTCCTGCTGGTGCTGGCTGATTCAGGAAAACAGCATTGTGTACTGCTGCACCAGGCTTTGGACAATTTCATCTTCCTCCACTGCTGTATACGATGGGTTGCGTTGGTGGGCCATCTGGCTGGAAAAGATATGAATAATATGTGTGAGTGAGTCCTGTGGCACACTTTAAAACTTTAACCAAAGATATCACTTTACTGACATATATACCATCCATTTCTCTGTCAGGGGTTACACACGTTCACTACCATTAATTGGTTCTCAGGCCACAACTGACTAACAGTGCCTGGCATACTTCATATATCACACCACTATACAACAGTACCCGGCACACTTTCTGTGACACAATGCACAACCTCGACACAGGGGTATATATCACGCCAATGCACGAACAGAGATGTCATCCATTGCAATGAATGTAAAGTACAGTTACAGTAGCACCAGTCAACCACCCTAGTCATTGATGCCATAGCCCTGCCTAACATATGTGTACAGTTGTTACTATAGGTGGCATACTGCTGTAACAGAGTATATATGTTGCTGGATACACAAGTATACCCTGTAACACACATATGATTGCAGCCATGGTACAGGTTTCAGCCACCCCAAACTCAGCACCTGTGAGAGGAAGACAGGAAACACACTTTACAATGTGTGCATGATGTTAGCACACATGCACACATGAACACATGCACACATGAACACATGCACACATGCAAACATGAACACATGAACACATGAACACATGCACACATGCACACAAATTCACTCCTCACTACAGCACATGCACACACACACACACACACACACACACACACACACACACACACACACACACACACACACACCAGCAATCCAACACATACTCAATAATGGGTGTAGCTGGGTGCCAGTATCACAAGGCAAACAGTCACCTCACACGTGTCAGCATGCAGAATATGTGTTACTCAAGACCATGCAGTGCAAGTGTAGATGGCCCTATTTAATGACATTAAACATGGCTTTGATGCATGTGTGTAGCTGTTCACTGATTGGCTATACCCTGGAACACAATGTGTACATGGACACACCATTGCTGTGCGTGTATTATCAGCTCTGCAATGCCCTGTGCACCATCACTCATAGGTATACATACCAATGCTGCATGTGTTATCTGTGTGGCACATAGATTGCCATGTGTGATTACAGTGTCTGTGTCCATAGCAGATAATAGTGGGCACAGGTGTAGCACATGCATGCTATGTACACACACGGGATGAGTGGTGCATGTAGACGTGAAGGAATCCCAATGCTCAACATGGCACTTGCACAGTGGTTATGGTTGCAACATTAAACACCACACATACCCAATGTGTGTCATGTGACCTATACACCCAATAGCATTCCAGGACATATATGTGACACTTTGTACAGATGGCGACTGCTGTGCATATTGTGTATACTGGCATATGTAAGCACACACACAACATGCTATGCATATTGTGTATAGGTGCATATGTTTGCACACACACAACATTGAGGTGCAAAGCAATGACTGCTATGTGTAGTACTGTGGTCACTGTAACTGGATGGGGTGTAGTACCATGTGCCATAATCATCATGCATCTTGTGGTCACTCATGGCTACTAATGTGTGACAGACCACCACCTTGCATGCTGTACCTGAACTGCAGTGCCGTGGCTACGTTCACAATTACACAGCCACTTTGTACATGGGTGTGTGAGGTGCCCAATAGGGAGCATTGCCTAACATGACTGTGTTATGTGTTGAAGAGTGTTGCACAGCCCCATGATAGGCCTCTACCCCTGAGGTACATCATGTGTGTGTGGATGACATGTGGGATACTGAAGTGTGACCTTACAGCGGGTGTATGGTAATGCCATATGTAGCATGTTTTTGTGTACTGCGTATGATAAACGTGTTATGTTGTGTACAGCTGTAGCAACTATGCCTATCCAATGTGCAGTACGGTGTTGCCACAACTGTGTCTGATGCTCTGTGTATTGCATGTCATTGAGGCAGCTACTGATATTACTGAGCTGTGCAACGTCTTACAGCAAACATGCACGCATGCATTATGTGTAGGTCTATGTGTACATGGCCTACACCTCACCTATGACATGTACATTTCATTACCAAGATTGCAGTTATACCACACTCACCAGCATGGATCGTCTGCCCTGCTATCACACCAGAGGGACCTACGAGAGTATGAGAGAGTTTGTCAGTGGCCACAACTGTGGCATTGCTACAGTGGGTATGCTAAACTACAGTGGAACAAAAGTCAACAGTCACAGGTGTAGAGATAATATTCCAAATATCAGTATTGCATAACACTAGGCAGCACAACTGCTAAACACACAGTATACATCTCATGTAGACATAATCTAACAATACAGTTAACTGTAGTCTACAGATAGGGCATGTTACCTGCTCGCTCCATGTGAACATGCTGGGTGGCTCCAGCCTCCATGACAACACATGTCACAGGTTGATGCTGCTGTTGTCCAGGAGCCACCACGTTTAGGAGCAGCTCCTCCACTCTGGTGAGGGGGGAATGAATGGCCACCCCACCACCTGTGGCAAGCTGTTGTCTTTGGATATCAGATGCACGTCGCCGGACATGTCTAATTAAATCACTGCAGTGATGGTGTACCTGCTCATATGTCCAGTTATGCATGCCTATGTCATTTACCAGACAAACAAGATCCTGCCACATAGCAGTCCGCTCCTGCTGGTGCTGGCTGATTCAGGAAAACAGCATTGTGTACTGCTGCACCAGGCTTTGGACAATTTCATCTTCCTCCGCTGCTGTATACGATGGGTTGCGTTGGTGGGCCATCTGGCTGGAAAAGTTATGAACAATATGTGTGAGTGAGTCCTGTGGCACACTTTAAACCTTTAACCAAAGATATCACTTTACTGACATATATACCATCCATTTCTCTGTCAGGGGTTACACACGTTCACTACCATTAATTGGTTCTCAGGCCACAACTGACTAACAGTGCCTGGCATACACCATATATCACACCACTATACAACAGTACCCGGCACACTTTCTGTGACACAATGCACAACCTCGACACAGGGGTATATATCACGCCAATGCATGAACAGAGATGTCATCCATTGCAATGAATGTAAAGTACAGTTACAGTAGCACCAGTCAACCACCCTAGTCATTGATGCCATAGCCCTGCCTAACATATGTGTACAGTTGTTACTATAGGTGGCATACTGCTGTAACAGAGTATATATGTTGCTGGATACACATGTATACCCTGTAACACACATATGATTGCAGCCATGGTACAGGCATAATTACACACACATCAGACAAACATACAATGCACCACTGTATGCCAACACAGATGAGCATTACCTGTGTACCATACAGTACTGTGTGCCACTACTTACAGACCCTTATGCCTGAGTTTTGTACTCTGTGCAGACTACAGGAAACACACAAGACAGTGTTTTCAAGCAATGTGAACACACACCATACTGTGCTGTTTAGGCCTACAGCTTCAGGTAGTACTACAGTTCCTATGGGAGTTGGATTCACCAGCAGTACCACTCACTAAGTATACATGTATTGCTTTAGCCTACAATGAGACACCACGGTCGTCAACAACTACGTCACATCGTATGCCATACTACTATGTCTGCCTAACTGTACAATGCACATCTTTCCCTGGCGTCACAGCTAGGATAGACACTACCATGTCAGATACAACTTCACACTAACCTATCACACCTTTACAGACCTTGCACACATTCAGCGTTACACTTATTCAACCTCACATAGCAGGTATTGCATTGAGTACATGTGTGAGTGCATAGTGTCATAGGTAGGTTATATGCTATTGGCACTAGGGCCTACAGCAGCCTAGTCATATGCTACCCTGGCCTTTGACACACATGTACTTTGATTTCACTTGCCCCTGCCAACCAGAACCACAGAGGGGGTTCCTGCGGTGTATTACCAATCTCCCAAACAATCATCAGGGGTATTTATGACAACTGCTAATGAGGAGCCTTGTTTTCTATTGCTAGGTGGTCTATTCCAGTGTATGGCATATCTCTGAGATAGGAACCTATCCCTCCAGCATGTGCTGTTTAATGAGCTGACAAGGTTTAGGGCCCTACAGTGTGTATCCCGGAGGGATTGTGATATGTTGCCATGGTGGTTGTCACCCAGCTATGGGTGTGACATACCTCTGTATGTCCGGCAGAGGTCACCTATGTGTGGCCGGTATGCAATACAGTCTAGATGTGCTTTTGTGAGTCAGTCTGCATAGGGCATCTGTTTGCTGCCAGTATTACCCTCTCTGAGGTATGTCTGTGGCCTTTCCATCTGCTGTAGTTGTCATGTGAGGTACATACCACACAGGGCATTGTGATGAGTAGAGGGGAACACTGACCTATATTTCCCTAGATGACACACCTGTTGTCATGACACATACCACACAGACAGATTACAGGTCTAGTGTGGCACTGTCTTTATCAAAGAGGTGGCTACTGTCCACATGTGTCCCATGTTCCCTTATCACACCTTCGGTGTTGGGTAGATCTCTACCTATGTGGTAGTTAATGGGTACAGTGTTTTGGAAAGGAGGAATGGCACTGCAGTATCAACACTTGTCTACAGTCCATGCCTTGGTCACCACACACCTGTTGCAGTACATATGGCCCCATGTCTTTCTCTCTTTCTCTCTCTATATGTGTGTGTGTATATATATATATATATATATATATATATATATATATATATATATATATATATACATATCTGTACACATACATGCACACATCCATTGCTGTACACATAGATGTACATATAGGCACATGTACAGTCCACCTTTCATGGTGGGGATATCAGTTGTGTGACAGTTGTGGGATGTACATTTATGTGATTATATTGCACAGTGTTGTGCAGAATGCATGTGGGTGTCCTCAGCCCATGTAGCTTTAGCAGGCCTCACTGGCTGTAACACAGCAGATCTGACAAATCAGTCCCACAGCGTTTAACCAGCACATGACATATATCAGCACTGCATGCTGTTTTCTATGCCACACACTACGACCTACATAGATATATGCACCATAACTACCTTCAACAACAGATATCTGTCCACCCTTCACTAACAGTTGCAGTACGTCCCTTGCCCTATGCACATATGGAGATACAGATAGATACGTACTGCTGCCACACATGGATGATTTGCAGTGTGTAGAGTACTCTTCAGGAACATCTACTACATGCCAACACATACATATGAGTTACACATACCTTACCTTTGTATTTCCCTGCTCCGTCTGTTACAGTTTTGTAGTTTTTTTTTTTTTTGATTGGTTGTTTGTTTTGGGTTTCCTCCCTCTGCTTCTGTTTCTGTCTCAGTTTCTCTCTCTGTTGTATTTGTCTCTGTCTGTGTCTCGCTCTCGCTGTCTATCTCCCTGTACCTGCAATGATATTACTGCATGTGTGGACAGCAGATACAGCCTGCTTTTCTAGGTATCTGCACTTGTGCATGTGACAGCCTCTGCACCAATTGCTGCCCACCATTCAGTAATTGCATGCAGCCTGCTGTGTGCTGATTGCATTACTCACTGTAATTGCAGCCCACTGCTATAACATGCTAGGTTAGGTAGGCGTAGCCCTTTCAGCTTTCCAAGGTGGGGCCCATGCTTGTTTGCTCTGGACACCGTTGTGCCAGTCAGAAGGTTGGTATATGTCTCTTATCTGAAGCTAGGGTTGTAGCCAGTGATATGCATGTTGTACTCAAACCTGAATGTTGCTGTTTCCAGTACACACTTCTCAGTGTAGACATGTACTCACCCCTCCAAATGCTAACACAGGATACATGGGAGTATGTACTTTCTTTCTGAATTAGACATTTAACTGCCATACAAATATGGTTAGTGCACTGTAGTCCTGTGGCACATGCAGTGTTTGTGAACTGCTATACTGTAATTATTACGTTACTCCCCTCTGAACAGTTTGTGGTTTGTTTGTGTTGCAATTAGCACAGGCTGCTCAACACAACTGGACATATTTCAGTACTGAGTATGCCTACCTACACCCTGGTTTTTGCCTGAATACACAAGTGTGTTGTACCTTTGGGTAGGGGTGCAGAACTGCAAAGAGCATTTTATTATCATGTGAGGTTTATCTTGCTGAACATACAGGATTGCTGTGTACATGTTAGTCTATCAAGGCAAGTAGTCTGTCTGCGTAGCTCCCACCTGTGGACATATCCAGATAGAGGTTAGCCTATTATACTTTGTCTGTGCATCACACCAGTCTTTTCAGCACTGGCACATTGGCATTGTCACAGTTGGTTGTTAGCAGTACATGGCTACATCCTGTGATATTTCTGTGTTGTAGTCCTACATAAGGGCATGCTTGTGGAACTCCTTCCAAAGCTATTTGCAGAGTGTGTAACAGCAGTAATGCTGATATGCCTGTGTGTTTCTGCCTCTGCCAGGCCTCAGATACTCTCAGGTATGTATTTGAATGGCCTCAGTGAAAGGTACATATATGTTAGATACACCTGCAATATATTACAGACATATTGCAGTTGAGACTTTCTTGGGAATCAGAGCATATGTATACCTACACCTTTTCTGACGTGCAAGCAGTGTCTACTCTCACCTATTGAGATTATTCATTATGTGTGATTCCACACTTGTCTGCCTAAAGTTACTACTTTCCAGAGTGATTCAGTGGGGCACAGCTAACATTTGTTTACAAATCAGGGACATCCCTGTAAAGCAGTCACAGTTGGGGTGTCTGGCCTCTGCCCTAATCAACTTTGCCAGTATTTATTCTGGTCAGATACTGTGTGGTGTTTGTAAGGTGCTACTGTAACATTATTCCCTGCTTGGATGGCTGGTTCTCTTTTCGCAGTCATGTCATGCAATTCCACAACAACTGCTGGTAAAGACCCACAGAACAGGATTTGTGTTATACCATTCCTAATTTCCATTTACATTCCCTTATTGTAATGCATGATATATTTATGTCAGCACCAAGTTATTTGTATATCTGCTGTGGCTTAGTGGTAATTCATGCAGTCTATTGTGTCAATGGTCGGGGGTTCGAGACTAGCAGAGGACTTTTCTTTTACTGCTGAGCAGAACAAGGGCCCTTCCATAGAGTGACTAAGGCACTTTTAAGCAGTTGTAAGCGGGTTTGCGTGACGCTTAGCGATGTTTAGCTAAGTGCACACATGCGCACACTCGCTTAAACTCGCTTACTACCGCTTAAAAGTGCTTACTTCCACTAACCCCCGCGCTAATTTCTTTTAAAGAAAAGAAAATGGGGAGATAGGAAAGTGGTGAAAAAGGGGGCACAAAGAGGAACAGACAGTAGGTAAACAAGCTCAGGATGTGCAGGACGGATGTAGGGAAGGTCCATACCTGCCCATTTCTTTACCAGCAACAGCTGTGCATATGCAATAAATTTGGAGTGAAATTTGAAACCTTCCACCCCTGGGAGAGGGTGAGGACAACAAAGTATGTTGTATTGCCAATTATAATTATCAGTTTACATGTCCAGTGGAAATGTGTGTGAAATGGGCAGCTATGTATGGGGCATAATTTTTTTGTGGGTACAGATTGCCCCTTTTTTTTTTTTTCAGGTGAGAGTGGGAAGTGAGGTAGAGGAAGTAGTTATGTTCGGGGAGGTAGGGTGGGGAGGTAAACAGACAAGACAGACAAGACGCATACAGGGGCGGTGTATGACACATGGGGTGGGTGAACACAATTGACGGGGACGGATGTTTGGAAATCGCAAGCCCATGAGCCCACAGATGGTAACAGTGGAACTGAGATCCCCACCCATGGGCAGTCACCACTGCACCTTCACAGCCCCGAGGGTGGCTGTGCTGGGGGCTGCGTAGGATGGGCAGGCTCACCCGTGAGATGCGCCACTCTCGCCTCGAGCTGGCATAGGGGATCAGCGACTGAACGCTGGATCTTCCTACGCACCACAGCCCGGACCCTTCGAAGGGTGACAGGTGGCCCTTCTCCACCCACGCTTGCACGGGGGTTGAGCCCCATCCCCTGCAGCACTTCCACCTGAAGGTGGCACAGGACCAACGGAGGAGGGGAGCCTGGGCTGGGCACCGGACCTGCTGGTGCCAGGTGCACTCGCCAGCTGAGGAGGGACAGGTGGGTCTGCTGGGACTGGCCTTCCCATACGTTCTGTGATTAGGTGTGTTTAATTACAACATAAACAACAGCATTCCAGATTAGTTGTAACAGCATGCAGTAATATTCCCATTAACCCAACACACCGAGGTTCCAACAGTTGAACAGCAAGCATAACACATGCATATATTGAACTACAGTGGATATTCCAACAGCATGCAGAGACGTTTGGTAGCAACAGGCCACCATGATTGTAGGGTTTGAGCAGGGCACATGCATCAACGTGAATGCAAATATTTATAGAACAATAGGACATATGTCCCAACAAATATTTAAGATTACACATACCCATTGAGGTGTGGAATTGCATGGTTTATGCACATACAGTAGGGTGTAGAAAAAACCTCGATTAACATCTTATAATTACTTTTAGTCTACACTACATTCCTAGTGACTGCAGGTGTATATCCCCTACATGTATTATTACACTTGCCACCATGCATCCGGTTGTGTAATGGGTTTGGCTAGTTCAATATATGCCTGACCTATATCTGACATACTAACTGTCCAAGATGCAGATGTTACTGTTACATATTCCTTGATTGCATTTATATTTCTTTATCTACATATCTGGGTGTTTTCACATGCCATTTTCACTTCTATTTGTACAGAACCCTGCATTTCTTGACACACACTCACATTTCTGGGGAACAAATTAACATGCTACTCGTGTGCCCGATTTACTTATGCATGCCAGCCAGTAACTGACTGTTGAGGACTGTATATATGTTTCACAGCTACTAGCACTTCCATCACCCACTTTATATGGGACTGCACAACTCTGGGTTGCCAGCACTTTTTAAAACAGCACTATTTGTACAATGCAAGGGTACAACAACATTTCAAACTAAGTGACACAGACACACTCCTGGTTTTAGACCTTTATTAATGACATTACACACTTTTCCACAGGCTCACTCCTTTATTTGTTATAACGGTGCATATGGAAGACATATTGAAGACATATTATACCTTTATTAATAGATTAGAACACTCTTTTTCTGGCTCACTCACTTATTTTATATGACAGTACCTGCAGAGATATTATTCCGGACATATGTTACCTTTCTTAATGGGTTACTACATTCTTTTTCTGGCTCTCTGACTTTTTTATCTGACAGTACATGCAGAGGAGTTATTCAGGCCATTTATGGCTGTATTATTGGACTACAACACTTTATTTCATGCTCTCTCTCCCCTGTTTTATATAACAATACATGCAGAATAATCACTAACCTGCTTGGTGGCGCAGCCTTAGCAGCCTATCTGCATAGGATTGCTGATTCGCAGCACGGTCACCTGCAGCTGTAAAGTAAATTAAGGGATATTGAGACATACCTATCCGTTATACAGAATCAATTATCAATTCCTACATACTGCATTCCATGGCTACCTACTCAGTTGTGGGGCATCCTGCATCCCACAGGCCTCCTGTATCCATTGGTTCAGGCGGTCCTGCTTCCATCTCTTCAGGTCTGCATGGTGGTGACGGACCTGCTCACCAGTCTGAGGATCGCCTGTGACCCTGGTGAGGTCATGAGCTAACTGGTTCCAAGCCTCTGCCTTGTACTCCATCCCGTGGAATTGTCCCTGCAGGAGTCTTGATTCATGACGGTGGACAAGGAGCCAGACCATGTATTTTGATGCCTCCATGCCACAACGTTGAGCTCGGAAGCGTGTACCCTCTCCTGCACCTGCCATTCTAACTGCAGATGTGAGCTACAATCAGTTATGGCGAGTATTCCCATGTATGGGGCTTAAATATGCCGCATTTCCCACACGTTTTTGTGATTGGCCATTTTTGAAAATTCTCGGCTGACTGCATACCTGCTTAGTAATGTTTAATCTATCATTACTAAGTATATGTATGTTAACAGTGGCTGTTTCTCCTAAGTTGTCATGGCTTAGTGGTTCTGTGCTTTGATTATGATGCACAGAGTCCTGGGTTTGACCCTTGTCATTCATTTTATTTTCATACTGTCCAGACAGGCTAGGGGGTGTGGCTGCGTTTATGCAACTTTGCTCTACATTGCTCCACGTTTCCCTATGGTGCGCTGGTTGTCGTGGCGCGCACGTCCGTGCAAACACATTGTGCTGCTTAAAGCGCTATTTCGCTATGGGCACCTCTATTGCGCTGGGTAAAGCGCTATTAAACTATGGGCAACTCTATTGCACTGGATAAAGTGCTATTAAACTGTGGGCAACTCTATTGCACTGAGTAAAGCGCTATTAAACTATGGGCAACTCTATTGCACTGGGAAAAGCGCTATTAAACTATGGGCAACTCTATTGCGCTGGGTAAAGCACTGTTAAACTATGGGCAACTCTATTGCACTGGGTAAAGTGCTATTAAACTATGGGCAACTCTATTGCGCTGGGTAAAGCGCTGCTTAACTGCAAGCAATTATGTATCGGGATCCTTTAAAATTTAATATTTTGTTCACTGATACATTGGCCATTTCACTGCTTTTTACTGATATTTTAATCATATGTGTCAGGTATTATTCCATGTACTGATTTAAAACATAAATAAGAAGGAGAGTGGTGGGGCTCAAACCGTGAATGCCTTTTCTTTGTGCGAACGCTCTACCATTACGCTATTGCTATTTGGTGTGATTTGCATAAACATTCTTTCTTATGCTCTTCCATGTCGGAATTGCTAACTACAGCTAAGCAATGGGCACACCCGTGCACACATGCACAAATACGAGCAGCTATTTCGGGAATTTAAAAAAATAAAATACATTTTTTTTACTTTTCATAACTGTGATGGGAGTTTACAATGTCAGGGAGTGTGGTGTTGGATGCAAGGACATTTGAGCGGACTTGCTCTTGTGTACTTTTCATTTTCCTTTTACAAACCTTGCAGGGGCGTGGCCGTTTAGACTGCTCGGCAGTCGGACACACCCCCTGCTTTCCTACCTGGTCCGTGTAAGACTTCCGGTTGAGTCATCGTGCCCTCATGAATATTCATGGCACGCTGACATCATACCATTCAACTGCAGCCTCCGAGTAAGACTTATTAAGTCTTACACGGAGGATTTGTGAATCCGGGGGATAGTGTTGTTGTTATTGTAGAGTGTTACCTTCCGCCATTACTTTCTATATTAATAAAACAAAATAAATATATATATATATATATATATATATATAGATATATATATATATATATATTTGTATAAATAATTTAGATATAGTGTTGTTGTTAGTGTAGAGTGTTATACTTCTCCTTTCTTGTTACCTGTAGCTATAGATTTGTTGTGCTTGTTGCTGTTTGTGCTTATCAACAATGTCAAAAGAAGCGCCCAAAGAATCCAAGCTTTCTGAATTCAAAAAGTGTGACTCTTGCTCCCAAAAAATGTCCCTGACTGATGGACATACTATCTGTGCTTATTGCTTGGGAGTGGTGCACCTGCAGGACTCATATTCCATTTGTCATACTTTCAGCGCCAGAGTCCTACAGGAGAACAAAAACAAACTTATATTGAGAGGCTTATTAAAAGGGCCATTTGACACACCAGTGGAAGGGAATCAGGCAAGAAAACCAGAAAAATCCTCCAAACCAACATCTCCGTCGGTTTCGACCTCAAAGCCATCAAAGCAGAAAGAAAAATTTTCCAGTTCGTCAGATCCAAAATCTCTCGTGTCCAACAAGACTTTATCTCCTGTGGTTCCACCAGTGTCCTTGGAACAGTATAGGAGTCACAAAAGAACTAGGTCTCTTTCTTTGGAACCGGTGTGGTCCAATCCACAGTCACAGCTTCTCCAGTCTGTGGCGGGCAGTCAACGATCATCCACACACTCCTCTCAGTCATCCAGGAGCCTTTCAGATGATGATGTGGAGAGGGTGGTGAAGAGGCTACTCAAGACACCGGCTCTCACCAAAATCTTATCGAGCCCAGCCAGTATGGGAGTATGGATGTGGAGATGACTATTCAATCCCATGGATCATCTATTCCTCCTTTGACTCACTTGAGCTCGGAGCAGGAGTGTATGGAAGTCATTGTGGTGGAACCATCAATTCAGAAAATCTCCGGTCTCTTGGTTCCGACATCCACTCCAATCTCCTTGATACCTCCTTCTATCGAGGGATCTGGGAGCCGACACTCCCTCATCAGCTCAGAGTGGGGGAGTGGCATTGGACCCCTGTCCGACCCCACTCTCCCTCTTGGAGCTTCGGCGTAGGTGAGCTCGGCTCCCACATCAACCTCAGAGCCATCACCCTTGGTGTGGGAGAGGTCTCTTGACTCTTCAGAGCTGGGGACCCTCTCGGGCCAGGATCATGGTGCCTTTGAGGTGATGAGGAGTGTGCTGTCTTCTCAGACAGCTCCTCTCTTGGCTTCAGCTACTCTGTCCCCTATGGAGCCAGTGTCTTCCCTCTCACCACCCTTCCATTCTATGTGTAGGGAACCAATGCCCCTGGACACCCCATTGGGCAACCTCCTCTTCCAAAACCACCCCAGAGCACCCCCTCTGAGGAGGTCCCTTGGAAGAGGACATGTAAAAGGAAGCATGTGGACTCCCCTGAGTCCCTGACATTGGACACAGACTTGGAGGACTCAGAAGGGTCTCCAAGGTCCCCCTCTGAGGATGTCCCATTTTTGGACAGCCTGGAAATCCTCAAGTAGAGGGGTGGCTGGAAGTCCTTTTCCCCTTCTGAAGATGAATCCATTTACCTGGACGCATTCAGTTCCTGACCCTCCACCTCTTGGGTGTCTCCGCCCTTCGACCCGCTGCTAGGAGTTGTTGTTTTTCTTTTGGCTTTTTCTGGTTAGGGGTCGCCACAGTGGAACTCCAGTCTGCTAATGATTGGCATTTGATTTTTATGGTGCTGAGGTGCCAACCTGATGCCCAACCTTCAACGAAGGCACACCCACTCACACATGTCTTGTGAAAGCCACTCAACCATGGGGAGGACATGCAGACTCCACACAGAAGGTGCTCCAGCTGAGAATCGAATGGGAGAACCTCTTGCTGTGAGGCAACAATGCTACCGCTGCACGACTTGGGATAGTAAGTCAAAAGGCGTGGAGCCCTCCAGAATTGATGGAACCAATTCCACTGAGGCCCAATAAGTTCATAACTGCACAAGATGACTAACCTTTCCTGACCAAGGGCATGCCAGTTGATGCTATGGTGGTGGTGGGGGCCACTAAGAAGGAATTAGCAGAGACCTCTACTTCTGTCCCTCCGCCAAACAAAGAGTCCCATATGATGGACAGATACGGGATGCATGTCTTTACTTCAGTGGCCTTTACTCTTAGGTCACTGAATTATTTATCCCATTTCACCCATTTTCAGAGGGATCTCCTGAAAGAGCTACGAGATACCCTACATGATCCTACAGCTGCGGGAGCTGCAGATAGAAGTGCTTCTCAGCCTGCGATCTTATCTTCGGTAGTTAACTCCTCCATGCGGCTTATTTCCTATGCAAACAATGTACTAAGCGCAGTGAAACAAAAGAGCAATAAACGAAAAATGCACTGTGAGAGGACGAACTGCACCGGACAACTAGAAATCCAAAACCAGCTTTATTGTACGTACAATAAAGCTGGTTTTGGATTTCTAGTTGTCCGGTGCAGTTCGTCCTCTCACAGTGCATTTTTTGTTTATTTCCTATGCAGCCAATGGAGCGAGTAGGGGTGCAGGCACAGGAGTCACCTTATGGAGACATTCCTGGATGTGCCTTTGTCAAGTTGTAGAGCCCTCAAAGTCCTCCTTTACTAACGCCCTTTTTGATGGCGTGTCCTTGTTTGGGCCTAAGGTAGAAGAGACTCTAACCAGGTGCGAGCAGGATGGCAAGACTCTTTCTGCCATGAGAGTATGTTTTTTCTGCACCTTCTAGACCTTATCCCAAAGGTCAAAAAGGCAGAAAAATGTGGTCCCAGAAATCTCAGAGAGTTTGACCTAATGCATGTGGTGATTTTTCCCCCTGGGGCAGAGAATGGGATAATAATGGGAGACACCATCCTTGCAGCAGAGGGGGTCCACAGAGTCAGGGCAACAGAGATACATTCTCTGGTAGGCCCTTCCAGTGCTCCTGAAAGGAGGCCCACCTGTCCACCTCTGGAGGCAGTCGGGGGAAGATTGTCACTGTACCCAGAAGCCTGGCAAAATATCACAAAAGACACATGGGTACAGTCGATCATATCCAAGGGATACAGTATTCCTTTCTCCATACCTATCCCCAGAATACAAAAATTCATCCCAGATGTGCCACCCAATCTAACGGGAACAAGCAACCCTAGAAGTTCAAAGGTTGCTAAGAAAACAAGTCATCCAATAAGTCCCCGCAGACCAAATCGAGTCTGGAACTTACTCAAGGTTCTTTTTAGTACTAAAGAAAACAGGGGAATGGAGGCCCATTTTGGACCTCAGCAGACTCAACAAGACTGTCAAGAAGACAAAATTTCAAATGGTGACACTGCAGTCCATACTTCCCTTCCTGGGAAAGGACAATTGGATGTGCTCCTTCAATCTTCAGGATGTGTACTACCATATCAAGATAGACAGGCAATCCAGGAGATTTCTACACTTCCAGCTGGGAGTCAGTCACTACCAGTTCAGAGGTCTGCCCTTTGGCCTCACCACAGCCCCAGGGTGTTCACCAAATGCATGGCAGTAGTGATGGCTCATCTGAGGCATCTAGGATTCCAGGTG
The DNA here is from genome assembly GCF_019279795.1 of Protopterus annectens. Classification (NCBI taxonomy): domain Eukaryota; kingdom Metazoa; phylum Chordata; order Ceratodontiformes; family Protopteridae; genus Protopterus; species Protopterus annectens. The sequence continues at coordinate 1,438,229,980 of NC_056746.1, read as the reverse complement.
TTTTCATATCTAGATGACTGGCTCCTTACCGCCACCACCGAGCATCGACTAACTGAGACAAGGGACACCACAATATGCCTCTGTTCTCAGCTAAGCATCACTATAAACTACAAAAAGTCTGCCTTGTTGCCCTGTCACTATATTACATTTATAGGGGCAGATCTAGATGCCAAAGACATGATAGCAAAATTGCTTTAGGAGTGGATGTCGACCATTCGACACCAGGTTGCAATTTTAATTGGAAGGAAAAAGACTCAAGCAAGATTTGTTCTAAAAGTCCTGTGCTCAATGGCGGCAGCAATAATGCTAGTTCCCTTGGTGAGCTTTCACATGAGGTTATTATAGTGGCTCAATGGCCCATGCAAGATCTACCCATGTCCCATAAAATTCTCATCATGGAGACCTGCAAGAAGGACTTAAAATGGTGGTTTCAGCCCATGCAGCTGATGATAGGCAGACCTTTCGTCCTCCCCCAGCCAGTGGTCACAATGATCACAGACACTTCCCAGATAGGGTGGGAGGGCATTATCTGGGACAGACTGTTCATCGGACTTGGCAACAACACAAGTACCACTTCTCCCCATGGGGACGATTGCATTTCAGATGGACAACATGTCAGTGGTATGGTACATCAACAAGCAAGGCAGAACCAGATCCTACCCCTTGTATCGAGAGGCTCTAAGAATGTGGCAATGGGTGATGTCTTCCCAACACTTTCTAATTGCAATGCACATTCTGGGGAAATCCAATGTGATAGCGGACAAGCTAAGCAGGGCTATCCTTATGCCTCACGAGTGGTCCCTGAAACAGGATATTGCGAAACAGATTTTTCGCAAGTGGAGCCAGCCTTGCTGCAATCTTTTTGCCACATCCATCAGTGCCAAATGCAGCAGCTATTTCACCCTAGTTCCCCCACCAGGACAATCACCCAGAGATGCACTTGTCCACGATTGGCCCCCGGGACTTCTGTATGCCTTTCCCCCATTCCCTCTGATACCCAAGGTTCTTCAGAAAGCAAAATCATCGGGATGCAAGCTAATACTCATTGCCCCCTACTGGCCCTGTCAAATCTGGTTCCTGTTTCTATGGCCTCATCTTCAGGAGGAGCCTTGGATTCAGGACCCAGTTCCAGATCTGCTGATGCATCAGTCAGCCACACTCCCCCCTTCCGTACAGACCCTCAAGCTGACAGCTTGGTTCCTCCACTTCCTGTCTTAGCCAGGCTTCCTGATATCTCCCCGGCAGTACAACATATTCTAATTTCCTCTCACAAATCCACTACAAGAGAAATGTATACTAGCAAATGGAAACAGTTCTCTTGTTGGGCAGCCAAAAATAGTATTGATCCTTTTACTGCACCTATTTCAAAGATCTTAGAATTCCTCGCTGAAACATGTAACCAAGGAGCAGCAGCAGCAACTATCTGAGTTCAACTGGCTGCTATTTCCAACTTTCATGTGGGAGAAATGGGTTCCAACATTATGTCCCACAGGCTATGCAAAGCTTTTCTGAGGGGTACTATCCATTTGAGACCCCCAATAAGAGAACCACTTCCTCCTTGGGATCTAAATTTAGTCCTAGCTGCCTTAATTCTTCCTCCATTCGAACCAGCTAATTCTTGTTCTCTAAAATTTTTTACCTGGAAAACGATTTTCTTGATCGCCATTACCTCAGCCAGGAGGGTATCGGAATTACAAACTCGATCCATTTGTCCCCCTTATTTAATTTTTCACAAACATAGGGTTTCTCTCAGAACTAACCCCTCCTTCCTACCAAAAGTTTTCTTCAGAGTTCAATCTGAATCAATCAATAGAACTACCTGTATTCTTTCTGGACTATGGCAACAAGGCAGAGTATAAACTCCACCAACTGGATGCTCATAGACAATTACATTTTTACTTGCACAGGACACAGGCATTCAGACAATCTGACAAATTGTTTGTATCCTTTGCAGAAAACAGAAAGGAAACTTCAGTCTCAAAAGTAACTTTATTAAAGTGGCTTTCAGAGACCATTACTTATGTCTATAACTCACAAAACAAACAGCTGCCAGGGAAAATTCAAGGACACTCAACCAGGGCCTTGTCTACCTCTACTGCCTTTTAGGCCAGACTGCCTTTAAACACAATTTGTGTGGCAGCTATGTGGGTTAATCCCCATACCTTCATTACTCATTACAAATTAGATGTGGGCTCCCGGAACAGCGCACCCTTTGGTTCCATGGTTCTAAAGAGTCTTTTCCATTGAGCAACCCAAGAAGACGGTGCTGGGGACACGGTCCCAACCAACAAGAAGGAAGGCGAGATAGGGACAACATAACATAAAGAAGTTATGTACTCACCATAACATTCCATGTTTGTTATCCTTGATCTCACCTTCCTTCTTGCATCCCACCCTCCTTCCCCCTCCTTGAGGATCGAGAGGAATTATCCATCTTTTGGCTATATAGGCCTTGATTCCCTTCCTGCCTTATGAGTTGGGTAGACTAAAAGTTTTCCTACTTACAGCTTGGTGGGTTTTTTATATATGTATGTATATATACTTATATATTTATATATGCCTATAGTTTATATATCTGCATATTGTAGTCTAGTGTTATGGGTTATCACAAATGAGATCTGGGTAACTACTGCTAGGCATGATGGGATAGGGACTAACCTCAAGCCAGTGGAAGCTCTTGAGCTTTAGAATACAGCCGAGTCGAAGCTGAGGATCATCACCAAACTAACAAGAAGGAAGGTGAGATCAAGGACAACAAACATGGAACATTATGGTGAGTACATAACTTCTTTTTTTGTCTTCATCACCTTCCTTCAGTAAGTTTTCTCCTGCTCTTCTCACCAGTTCTGCTGCACTCTCTGCCATCATGGGATTCCTGGAACTGCAGTAGCAGCTCTCCAGGCACCATCTAGCAGCTCCATAGAGTGCTTCACTTCTTCTCCTCAAAAGAGTAGGGGTTCTTATTTACATAATCCATAAGTATTTTACACAGTCACATAAATTATTTACATTACTACTTATTTACACTCTATAGACATATTTTCAACTATTTACAATATGTATATGTATTATTTACAAATCATGTCTTTGTTTTTCAATTTGCTTCATTATATATAGCAAATATTACTTTTTTGACCCCCACTCCAGTTTCCACAAACAAAACCATATTTTTTTCAGCATCATTTTAAGTCCCATTTTTCACTGAACATGATTTCCTTAACCCTCTGATTCCATATTAACCATAATATGCAAACATTTTTTATCAAGATTTTCCACCTCTTTTTTTTAGTTTTATGTCTACAGTAATCACATTCAATCATGTCCATATTTAAATTGCTTGTGTCTTTAAATTCATTCACATATTTTCTCTCTAATCTTCTCCCATAACACTTTTACCCATTTTTACACTTGTATGAAAACATGTTCACACATTTCAAATTCACCACAGTATAGACAAACTTTTATATGGCATATTCACCTTCGCTGGTAGTCTTTGTATAGACAACCTCCATAGAAAATCTTGTCCTCCTATATGTTTTTTATATCTCTTCATTCCTGCAGCAATAGCATTCCTTTTCTCATTGTTTAATTCCTTCCAGGATATAGCCCATAATACTTTTCCATAGTCTTTTCATACCAATTTTTTATCATTTTCAATTTTTTTCACATTCATTTTCCACAAAATAATCTTACCTTGATAATTTTCCATTTCTTTATTACAACAAATCCTCCTTTTTTAGAACTAAAAAAGTCAACCATTCCATTTTATACTTCACACTTAATATTTTCATTATAAAAGTATCCTTATCTTTTAAACACTTCATTACTGTGTATACATTTAAGGCTGACATATACACTATATGGTTTATTAACTCTAAACCTCCTTTTTCATTATGCAAATATAATTCCCCTCTTTTTACAGGGTTTAATCTTGATTCCAAGATAAAGGGAAATATTATGTTGTATACATCTTTCATTAAATTTAAAGGAACACTAAAGATACTAGTTAAATAAGTAGTCTTTGCTAACAGTACTGAATTTATTAAGTATACTTTCTTTTTAAAGGTAAGCCTAAAAGGCTTCCAAAACACTCACATATGTTTACATTTCTCTATTTTCTCTTTCCATACCGAATTTATAATTTCTTACTTCCCAAAGTTTATTCCAAGAATCTTGATTTTTTTTCCTTATTAAATTCAACTCCACCAATCTTTCCTTCAAAACCGAAGCTTTAACTTTTATCTTTAATACTAGCCCAGACAATTTCATATCTTCTTATAACTGCATTATTACTATGTTCATACTTTCATTTTTAGTTGTACTGATAATGTCATCTGAATAATTCAACAATATGGGCATTTTTATACCTTCCTTAGAAATATAACTGTTAACATCCATCTTTTTATTCATGTGCGTTGATATTACATTCATTACTAGTGTGAATAATGTCCCACTCGATGAGCATCCTTACCTAATACATTTTTCTAACTTTATATCGTCACTCAACCATCCATTTATCATAATCTTTACTATATTATACTTGTATGCTGACATAAACACATTTTTAATCATCTGACTGATCTTATACATATCAAATATATTCCATAATACTAAATGATCTATTGAATTAAATGCTTTACTTAAGTTTGCTACTATCACTCTTGCCTGAGCATTTGACTTATCTTATACATATCAAATATATCCCATAATACTAAATTATATATCGAATTAAATGCTTTACTTAAGTGTCCTACTATCACTCTTGCCTGAACATTTCTAACCACTGTATCATCTTCTAATTCAATAATTATTAATAATAAGTCTTTAACTTTCTCACCTTTTATATCAAACACATAATCATTTACAACCTTAACTACTTTTCCTTCCATCTTTTTGTGCAATGTTTTCATAAACATCGTATAATCTGTATTATTTAATACAATTGGTCTCCAATTTTGAATTTCTTCCTTCTCTCCTTTTTTTTCCATATAAATCTAATATCACCCCATAACTTTTAATACAAAAACATTTCTCTAACCATTCATTTAATACATTCATAAAATCATTTTTTGCTCCAAAGTCAGATTTTTATACATTTTATATTCTATTTCATCTTATCCTACTGCTGAATCTAAATTCATTCCTTTTATTACCTGTTCTAGTTCATCTATTTCTATCACTTTTTTCCTAAATCTTATTCTCCATGTTTGAAAATATTTGTACCTTCCATTTCTTCCATGTGTTACTTCTCTGTTCTTTAAATACTGGCTTAATATATTCCTTTACTGTATTCATAATCACTTCTTGTGTACTATGTATCGTACGTGATGAATGTTTTATTTCCCTCAGTAAACTATTATTTTCTTTGATTATTTTACTTATAGTGCAATTTCATCACTTTCTTTCCTTCTGGAAAAAAAAAATCTTTGTTTATACAATAAATGCTCTATTTTTTGTTATTCATTTCATATATTTTCTGTTCCTTACTAAAGAAATTCTCATCATTCTTCTCTATACACTCAATCATATCATTATTTAAATTCTTAATTTCTCTTTTCCCTATATATTTTCTTTTTTCCATGTCATATAACATTTTTTATATTTCAGTTTAAAATTTAACCACCATTCTGAACAGTTTTTGTAAAATTCTCTAATTGAATTATTCTAAATGAATACATGATCTTGCCATAAGCACATGATCTCTTTTCTCCCATTATCATCCCAATTTACTTCATTTATTCCTTTTCATATTTTTATATAAACAGCAATTGGCCCTTTTGGTAGATTCACACCATAAGCTCTGCACTCTAAGTGATAGTCCAAAATCCAATATAGAAACATATAGAAAAAAACAATCAAGTAGGTCCACAAACTAACTTTAATGAAAAAAACAGGTTAAGGGCTTTTGTCCCTACCATAACATGGGACTTCATCAAAACAATAAACTTCACAGAAACAGTTACTTAAATACATAAAGTACATTTAATTAACTATTCAGTAAACCAATTAAAAGAAGCCTTATTGTTTTCTTATTTTCTATAATGCTTTGTGGCTCATGTTTCCAGTGTTTTTCAGCCACTTCATTACCATAATATCTACACAATCCCCAGTGCAACAGTCTCGCCACATTGTTATGCCTTTCAGTATACAGTCCATCTGCCATTAGTGGGTCACAACCAGCAACTAGGTGTATGGCTGTTTCCAATTCGGTTTTACAAAACCTATATCTGTCTGTTTTTCCCACATGTTCAATGGACTTTGTAAACCAACTTGTATGTACCCACTATCTTGGGCTGCCAATATTAACCGTTCATCTCTTGGTTTGAATTTACCTCTCCTTAACTATTCCTGCATTCATTCCTGATCAACATGAGGTTCTTCCAGAAGTTTTCTGCATTTGCAACTATATTTATGCATTTTCCACATTTCTTGCCTTCTCATCTGGTCCTTCAACTTATATTCTTTTTGTTTTTTGGCACATTCAGTTGCTGCCTTATTTTGTCTACTTCTGGTTTGATTTCCATTCCTGCTTGACACTGATATGCTTCTGCTAGATTAAGCAGAGATGTCATCTTAGATTTATTCTCCTCATGTTTCAAAACTTTCACTACATTTGAGTCTTCTGAGGTCAGCAGATGTGTGGAGTCCCATGATTGCAGATCTATATATGTAATCAATTTCAAGAAGATCCAACCCTCCTCCAGAACGGGGAATATATAATCTTGGTATACACTGATTTTTATAGGTCATTTGTTGATCATGAAGCATCCTTCTTGTTTTAATATCTAATCTATCCAGCACAGTTTGGGGCCAGTCAGTCACTCCAAAACTGTAAGTTAGGACAGAAAGAGCAAATTGGTTTATAGCTTGGATCTTGTTCCTAGATGTCAGTGCTGTTCTCAGGATTAATTTAAGTCTTCTAAAGTATTCCTTACCGAGTTTTATTCACATTTGTTCATGTTTTATTGCTGATCCTTCATTAATTCCCAAATATTTATGCACTCCCTCTTGCTCAAGTTCTTTTATATCACATTCTTGTCCCAAACTGATGTTTTCCTGGTGCTGCAGTTTTCCTGCTTTAAAGGTTTCTTTTGCACATTTATCTAGACAGAATGACATTCTTATATCATCTGAAAAAGTTTTGACAACCTGCAGCTGTGCTTTCAGTTCATCTGATGAGCTATACAGTTTTAAATCATTGACAAAGAGAAGATGAGATGTCTTTAGACTTTGTTGTTTTCTAAGAGCCAAATTATAGCCATGGCCTAAGCTGTTAAACACTTTAATGGGTTAAGGGCAAGTCAGAATAGCAATGGTGACAGAGTCACCCTGGAATATCCCCTTTGAATTTTATTCCTGGGATAATAATTTGTCCTTTATCATGGCTTAATTGCAAAGTGGTCTTCCACTGTTTCATGGTTACACCCTACACTGATTGACTACATTAAAGTATCTTATACATTTTTAAGCACTCTTTTATCCATGAATGTGGGATACTATCAAATGCTTTTTTGTAGTCAGTCCATACCATACTTAGATTCTTCTCCTTTTTACAGTTCTCCACTAAGACTTTAACAGCAAATGATCCTTAGTTCCGTATGATGTTCTTCTATTGCCCTTTTGTCCTATTGCCATAATTGAATTTTCTTCTAAATGACTATAAACTCTGTCAGCATCAATTCCTGTGTATAGTTTAAACGTCATCAGAAGCAAATTATTGGTCTATAATTTTTAGGGCAGCTTGCAGGTTCACTCTTAAGTAGGAGCATTGCTTTTCCTGTTGTTAACCAGGTTGGTGTCTGTTCAGGGTGCGCATATAAATAGTTCTTACTCATGGCTTTATGCAAAGATGTTAATACTTTTAACCAAAAGTTAGGTACTGCATCTGGGCCTGGGGTTATCCAGTTAGAGGCTTTTCTTAACTTTGTTTCAATCTCTCTGGCTGTTACATCATCCAATTTCATATCCTGTACCTTTAAACTTCTTATTCTTTCTTTTACTACTTTTATCCATAGAGCATCTTTGTTATACTCCACAGGATCTTCATAGATATTTCTCCAAAATGTATCTATTTCTTCTTTTCTGGGCGGTCTTTCAGTTCCTTTTACCTTGTTTCCTAATTCTCTAGGGGGCCTGGCCCCTTGTAGGAATGTTTCCATATTTTGAGGATTCTACACTGTCATTTTTTCCAGTCCTGACACCATTGTATCTACCAGGGTGGGCACTTTTTATCCTGGTTCTTGAACACTCAGCTATCTTTTTTTAGTTTTTGACCTACTTCTGTCCATGACGTGCTATATAAATTCAGTCTATATATCAGTGCCGCCTGGTGAGATTTTGTGAAAAACAGGGTCCACTTCATGAAGGTACTCACCAAAACTTGAGGATGAATTCAATTTCAGCACTACTACTCCTTTGCTTGCTGATTTTCCATCTCTCCCTTCGGACCCCATTCTTTCTGTATGATGATCTAAATGTTTTCCAAAAAGTACACTTATTTATTTCTTGAAACACCTTTTCCCATTGCTTATTCTTACAGTAATTTACTCCAAATAGTATTCCTAATACATCTATGGTTTCTTCATTAAATTTTATGTCTCCTATATTACCCTTACATACAAAACCTTTATTTAATTTGTACATAGACCAGTTTTTGTTAATGATTTATTTAATTTTTCACTTATTTCTTTATTTCTAGTGATTAATATGATACCATCTGCATATGTATACATTATAAGTAATTGCAATTTTTATGTCATGTTGTATCCTGCAATATCTGTCATTTTATTAATCTTACTATGATATTCTTCACTAAAGAAAACCTAAGACTGCTACCTGGACAACCTTGTCTTATTGCCCATTCTGTTTTTATTTTTCAAGTTATCCATCCATTCACATTTATTTTAATTCTTTCATATGCTGATTTAATTAGCTGTATTATTATCCTACTTGTATTATATGTCTCTAAAATTTCCCATAGAGAATTGTATTTTATCACATGCCTTACTTAGATTTCCTATCACGATCTTTACTTCTACTTTTCTGTTTATAATATTATCTAGTACTTCTTTTAATAATAAATCTTGACTTCCCTTTCTAACAAATATTGTTTGATCAAGTAACTTATCCATTTTATTCATTAATCTTTTAGTTATTATTCTGATAAATATTTTATAGTCTGTGTTATTTAATACTATCAGTCTCCAGTTCCTTATATCCTCTTCTCCTTTATTCCATTGGAATGTTATTACTCCAGTAAATATTTCTTCATCTACTATTCACAACTTTAACCATTCATTCAGTACTTCAACAAATATTACTTTCTGCCAGATTTCCATTTCGTTAGACATATGATATTCAATACCATGTAATCCTGCTGCTGTGTTCAAATTAATGTCTTTTAATACTTCAATAATCTCTTTCAGGCTTATCGTTTGTTCCAAACTTTCATTATCTTTAATTAATCTAACTTCATACTTTTGTTCTGATTTAATTTCTTTTTTAATGATTCTTATGTGTTCTTTAATAATTTCACATATTTCTGCTTGTTTTACTTTATTTCCTTCTTTATCCTTTAACTCTCTATTTCCTTCTTTATCCTTTAACTCTCTTATTACTTTTTTATTTTCTTTCACCAACTTGTTTAGATAGAAAGCAACTTTTTCTCTTCTTGTTTGTAAGCCATATTTTTACTTATATAGTAAATTCGTAATCCTTACTTGATTAATTTCATATATTTTTCTCTTTTTCATAAAAAGCCATTTATCAGTTCTTGTAACATATCTCGACTTAATGTTTTATGTTTTTACTTTTTCTTTTTTTCTTTTTTGCTTATTCTTCATAAATTCTAAGAATATTTTTTTATATTTTTCCTTAAGACATATCCACCAACTTGTCCAATTTTCATAAAGCATTCTCATGTCTACATGGTCATTCCATAACTTATTTCTCTCCTATCATCTTGCTTTAACTCTTTCATTCAACCTTTTAATTCCTTTACCTATTTTTATATATTCTTCTTTCTTGTGTACCTTTATCCATATCACTGTATGATCTGAAAATCCTATCTTTTTTATTTCTTTATGTAGGATTTTTAAACTATCTGATATTAAAAAAATAATCAATTTCAGTTTTAATCTCACTTTCTCTATAGGTCCAGTGTATATTCCTAGTTATATAATTTGCCACATTTCCTTATCTCATTTACTATTTTGACATCACCACTATTTTCTTTCTTGTTCTTATATTACAGTTAGTCTCCCATTAGTATTATATCCATATTAATGCAAACATAGTTAAGGGTCTTTTTAAACATTATTTATTTTCTTTGTGACATATGCATGTATAGAAATAATTCTGTACATGTTTGTCTTCCATCTTACATCTAATACTGTAATTCATCCTAAATCAGCTATAGTAACATCTAATATTTTTATACTTTTTGACATGATATACATATTCCTGAACAAGTGTCTGTACCCATATTCCAAATAATAGGTCCATCCCATAATTTTTCTGTTTGTGCCCTTTCTTCCTCTGTTAATAATCTAGTGTCCTCTAATATAATGATCTGAGAATTTCTTAAAACACACCATTCCAGGATTCTTATTCTTCTCTTAGCATTTTTCATGCTGGGTTAGTATTATAGCTTTGTCATCCTTTACCTTTTTTGCTTTCTTTTGCGATTATACTTTTAAATTTTCTTTTTCTTTCTTTTACGCTCTTCCCTATAGAACTTTCTTTCTTTCTTCTCACTACCTGCCAGTTCACATATTCTTCACTTGTGTCCAATGGCACCTTTTCCATTTCTTTCTCCCCCTTTTTGTGCATTTATTTCTATATCTTGCATCTCAATCTGCCCTTTTTGTTTTTTTTTTTTTATTTTTTTTCCTGATCCACTTTTTGTATATCTTCTTTTTCTATAATTTGTACATTTTTTTCACATTCTAACCATAAATGTCCAGTGTTACCACATTTCTTACATTTCAAATCCCATTTATTTTGGTTCATGTTCTGTTTTAACACATATAAAACATTTTTGTTTGTCACATTCACTAATCAAATGATTATTATCTTTCCCACAGAAAAAAAAACAAGTTTTTGGCTGTCCTCTATATTTCATAAAACCTCTATTACCATTCACATTAATAGCACTAGGAAAGTGTGCCACATTGTCATTTTCCATGCTTAATATGATCCCACATTCCCATCCCTCAGTTCATAAACCTCTTTAATCATAAAATTTTGTTGTGTCCATAACATCTTTGCATAAATAAGTATTTTGCCTCAATTTCAGTTCTAAACTGAATCATAATTCTCCTTTTTGTTTCTCTATGGAAAGATTTTACTGCATAATCTGACCAAGGGTTGTCATTCTTTTTATGTTAATATCTTTCCAGAAAATTTTCCATGGCCTGACCAGTCTCAAATAATATAATCACAAAATGTTTCCTTGTTAATAAGAATGAAGGATCTTACCACTTTGTGATTGCACCTTTGGGTGTTCTGGCTAGAGTCCCATACTTTATACCCGTCCAATCCTTTTTTGTTTTTACTGCATATTTATACAGTAAACATTTTCTTTACTTCATTGGCCCTTTTTTCTCCATCCTTCACTGTTTGGGCATAAGATCTCTTTGCTTCTGTTTTCTGAATACCCTCTTCTTGATGTATTTTTTGCATTATCTCACCACTTCTGCTACTTCGCTCTCTGGTTCATTCTGATAAGTTCTTGTAAATAATCATCCCGCAACCCTCTGGATTGAAAGGGTGTAATACTACAGTCCTGCTGACTTCCCATTTCACCATCAATTTTTTTTTTCTAAAACAGATCTTCCAAATCCATCCTTGCTACTGCTGCATTCTCCAGTTCATTCCTCTGCTCCATTACCTCTGGTACAAACAAATCCTCCACCTCCCTTTCATTTACCTGATTTTGTGATGCCTGCTCCACCATCTCCTTACTCACTATTTCATTGTCTATTACTTTTCCAACTTGGCTGTTGCTCACCATACCTCCTGTTTCACTGGGTCACCTATGCTCTTGGGACAGAAACAGGAAGTAAGATGCAGCACACTCAAACATGCCCCCCTATGCCCAAAAGTAGATGAAGTTCCCCTATTCTTGGCCAACTTTTTCCTAGTACTATAAATACCACCTCTGGCCTCACCTGAAGAGAGGCCACCAGCCTAATGGAACTAACTAGATCAAGAAAGGATAAAAGAATATTTAACCCTTCAACTGATGTTAAGATAGTTTTGATAGTCTTTGGTGGCACTGATGAGGATCTGTAACTAGCAATGAAGTAATAGCTGAATTTAACAGTGATTTGAATCTCAAGAAGCTCAGTGTTAAGGTCATAGATAATGCAATGTCACATACTGGTGTTTCTGACAAGTGTAGACACTCCCACATAGTTAACCAAGCTTTGCTCGTACTATAAATACCACCTCTTGCCTCCCCTGAAAAGAGACCATCAGCCTAGTTGAACTAACCAGATCAACAAAGGATAAAAAAATAGTTAACCCTTCAAATGGCATTAAGGTGTTTTCTATGGTATTTGGTGGACACTGATGAGGATTTTTAACTAGTAATTAAGTAATACCTGAATTTAACAGTGATCTGCATTTCCAGGAGCTAAGCGCTAGGGTCATAGAAAATGTGATGTCACATAATGGTGTTTCTGACAAGTTCTGATACTCCCCATAGTTAACCAAGGACCTGAAGATATAGTAGACACTAAACCCTTCTATAAAGGGAGTGCTGTCATTGCATTGAAGCCATGTCTCAGTAACTACCCAAATTTGAATCTGTTTGAGCCATAGTTGGAGTTCAAGTCTAGGATTATTTCTGTTTAGATTTCTAGCACTAAGTTTCACTATTCTCTTCAAATTTCAGCATGAACTTGCTATGTAGAAATGCTCAGTAGAGAGGCACTGTCTGGAAAAAGTTATTTGAGGCAGCTATGAGATAGCAAAGGCTTTAGCCTGGATGCAGAACCCCTGGTATGAGAGGTATAAGTCATCCTTGATGAAACAGTCTAATCTTCCATCTTATCTTGGGCCATCACATACTATATCCCTTTAAAATGAATGTCACCAACTACTTAGAGGATTGTTAAAACCAATTAACTTCTCTTTGTATCTAACATTTTTCTTGGTAAATGCAAGCTACTACTTAAGACCTATATCTTCCCTGCCTGTAGTATACTAAGTTCCATCACATCTCATTGCGTCTCCCTCTGCCTCCACCACTTCAGGTCATTCACTTGCATCTTTCACATGTTTACTGCCAGTTAAGAGTCAATGAAAAGGCCTGTAATTTCCTGGATCTCCAGATGGGACACCTTTATGCAAGGGAAACACTACAGCTTTTGTACATACCTTAGGGATGTAAACAGTGTGAAGATTTTGACTAAAGAAGTGATGGAGGGGTTTTGCTATATGAGGCTAAGCACTTCTTAGCAGAAATCGAGTGATATTGTCAGAACCAATGGATCTGGTATTTTTAGCTTTGAAAGGTGCCAAAAGCACCTGGTCCAGAGTGGTTCTAGAAGGTGGGGGGATGAGGGGGAGTGGAGGAGGGATGAAAATTATTGGAAGGTGAAGTTGGAAGAGAATTTGCAAGAATGTTGACAGTAGGATCAGAGAAGGAGAAACAATATGAGATCAGTTTAGTACAGAATAGTGAAAATACTTCTGAGCTTATTAATGTAGTTAAATAAGGCTTTATGTTTGACCTTTGAATTGTATATGACCCAGAGTACATAGTCAGCCTTGCATTTTGTAATGGTAAGCTTAAGGCTTCTTCTCACACATGTTACAATGTTAATGAATACAAGCTCATTACCTTAAAACACAACTCAAAGAGCTTGTCCAACAGTCAATTGCATGTCATAGATCCTGCCGCTCAACCAAGTATCAAGAGCATATTTAAAAGATGACAGTCCTCTGGCCTTTTCTCTCCTCTCCTGCTTCCTCTTTAGAGAGCGCATGTGTGTGTGTGTCTTTTGGGTCTGTATGGGTATGGGTTTGGCTGAAGCCCCTAAGGCAGGAGAGTGTGGCCATAAGCTGTCCTTGGTAGATGGCCACACTCTGTGTGTGGTTTGCTTTGGTGCAGATCACCTCCAGTCCTCCTGTCTTATTTGCACTGGTTTCAACCCCAGAGCACTTAAGGACAGGTGGGACAAACTGATTTTGAAGGGATTACGCCCTTCTTCAGGGACTATCTTCTCTTCCTCACCAGCAGGAATAGCAGCGGCTGCTGCTTCTACTTCCTCTTCCATGGTCTCTGGGACTCAAACTCCTGCCAAAAGGTCCGGGGAAGGGAACAACTCCAAGAAGGACCGTTCTCGCAAGCGGCCCCCCGACCGCTTGTTGGAGGTGGCTCCACCACCAAAAATCAGGCTAGCAACTAGGCCTGGGTCTCCTCACCTTCGCTCCCCCAGGTTCTGCCCTGAGCCCAAGGAGACTCATAGCTGGCCCCCAGTCAGGACTTCTCCCCACAGGCTCTCCTGTCCAGTATCAGTGGCATCCTCCTGCTCCACCCAAAGTTTAAGCAAAATGGAGATGGACAAGATGATGTGGAGATTCAGCCACACTGAGATCCAGATGGGGGTCTTGCCGGCGCCCTCTCCCTTTGGAAGGGGCTCCTTGCAACCTTTGTTACAGCCAATAACTCCTTCTCTGATCTGACCAGTAATTTTGGAGTTCTTGAATCCACAACTCTCGGGGTCGAGGGCTCGGCGCCGACAGTACCATGTACCTCGATGCCAGACATTGCCTTGAGCTTGTCGGATCCGACAGGATTGGATCCAGACTGTCAGAGCTGTTGCCTCAGGTTTGGATCTGAGAGGGGGTGCTGTCTGATCTGAGCGTTTCAGAGAGGAGCATCCCTCTCGGCATCTCGACTCCTGGAGGTTTAACTCTGACTCCCCTATTAGGTCAGAGGGGGATGGGCCTCGCCAGTACGTCCCAAGAGGTTCTATCCCCCTGTGCATTCGATGTGGTGGAGAGGGTTCTCTCTTTGTGTCAAGGCCTCTGACCATTTCATCCTCGTCCTGAGTGCAGTTCCAAACGTCTTGCCATCTCAGGGACAGCCCATGGCCATGATGCCCCAGGAAGTTCCGGTGAAACATCAAGAGGTTTGTGAGTCCTCCTTGGATAGTCCCCTTGAGGAGGTACCCCACAACCGTAAGTGTAAGAGGAGGCACCTGGACTATCCACCAGAGTCCCTCACAAAAGACACAGACTTGGATGAAGGGAAAGGTTCCCCAAGGTCACCCCCCGAGGATGTCTCATTTGGAGACATCATAGAGCTCCTTTGCCGGGGGGGAGGTGGTCAGCCCCCAAACCAACCTCGGATGAGTCCTTGTTCCTGGAGGCATTTGGCTTGGGCCCATCGACCTCTTGGGTGTCCCCTTCTGCTCATCCACTCATGGATTTAATAACATCTAGGGCATGAAAGGAGCTGGACACTGTAGAGCCCATCTTTAAGTGCCCTGACAAAGTGCTGAGTCCCCCTCAGACACAACGCATTGGAACAAGGGTTCCCCGGTAGATGCAATGATGGTGGTGACTGCCACCAAGAAGGAGCTCGCTCAGGAGAACTCCATGGTCCATCCCCCTGATCAAGAATTAAGAGTGATGGACGGTTTTGGGAAGCAAGTATATGTTTCAGCGACCTTCTCGTGAGGGCAGTGAACTATATGGCACATGTCATTAGACTTCAGAGAGACCTAGTGAAGGAGATCATGGAGTCTACCCCAGAGTCCATGTGGACGGAGGACAAGAGGACCTTCTCTGCTCAAATGGCCACTCTAAAAGCGGTTGGCAACATGTCCATGTGACTGCTCTCTCATGCTACACAGGAAGCCATGAAGGTGGCCAGGACAGGCGTTGCTATCAGGTGTCATGCCTGGCTCCAGTTGTGTCCATTTTCGAAGCCCTTCAAGGCGTCTTTCACCAATGCCCTTGTCAAAGGAAAAAACTTCAAAGACCAATACACGTAAGGTTCAGGTTAAGGCACTTTTAATTCTTGCAGCAAGGAGACAAAAACATGCAAAAATACAGAGTTTGTCTGATTAGTAACAGGAAGTGAAGCCATTCGTATACTATTTTACAAGACATTGCCTTCTAAAGCTGACATAATCAAATACAAGCCTACAATATTGTTTTTCACAGTAGATATTGTTCATGATTTTCTGCTGACATGACATTACATTACTAGATTTGTGAGAAACTTTTTGGAAAATAACATGGCCTTGGAGACCACTAGCTAGTTACAATTATTTCTACAGTGCTGTGTTACATTTCAAGGTACTCTGCTAATTCAAGCACAAAGCAAACACAGATTATAGTTCATATTCTTCAAGCAGTCTTTGTTCTACTTATCTATCCTTCCTGCAGCTGTGTATGTTCTCATAGCACAAACAGAGTTAATTGTCTAAGTTTAATAACATTATAGAAACGGTATTGTTCTATTCATTATTTTTCTAACCCAGCAGAAAATCATCTGCTTCTCAGTAAATTTCCAAAAGTATAAGCAAGATTTCAGCTGTGCTGACAAAATACAAGGTCAGAAAGCATTCCCAGTTTATATGGATTTATGCAGTATGAATTAGAATAAATGTGTTAACCCTTTTGGGCTTTTAAAAGCACTAATATACACATTAATACATATTTTTTCTAACAGCCCCTTATGATGGTTCTTCCCTCTTCGGGAAGTCGGTGAAAGAGACTTTGGTCCAAAGCGAGAAGGATGGGAAGACACTGTCTGCCATCGGGATCCGCTTCTCCTCTCCTCAAAGATCCTTTTACAGGAATCAGTGAGAGACAAGAAGATGTGGTTCCGGATGTCTCAAGTGTTTTCCTGGGATGGTCAGGACTCTCCATCCCCCAGAGGCAGAGGGGGTCAGAACAGATGCCACCCGAGAGGCAGAGGAGGTCCTAGGAATTTTGAGTCCTGAGAACCCTTTTCAGAGCGACACTGGCAGCAGCCCTGAGGGGATGCCCAACTGCCCATCTCTGGAGGCAGTCGGGATCACTTGTCACTACATCCAAAGGCATGGTAGCCCATTACGAAAGATCGCTGGCTGTTGTGAATCATATCCAGAGGATATTTCCTTCCATCAAAGAACATCCCCATTCAAAAAACTCCTCCCAGATGTTCCACCTGAGCAACGGGAGGAGGTAGTGCTAGAAATAGGAAAGCTGATGAATAAATGAGTCATCCAATTGGTGCCCCCAGGCCAGTCCAGATCCGGTGTTTACTCCAGTTTCTTTTTAGTCCCAAAGAAAACAGGGACCTCAGACCCATCTTGGATCTGTCCACATTGAACCTGTCTATAGCCAAGACAAAATTCCAGATGGTCACGCTCCACTCGATCATGCCCTTTCTGTAGGCCACAAATTGGATGTGCTCGATCGATCTCCAGGATGCGTACTACCACATCAAAATGAACAAACACTCCCAGAGGTTTCTTCCCTTCCGGCTGGGAGTCAGTCACTACCAGTTCAGAGCCCTTCCCTTTTCTCTCATCACAGCCCCCAGGGTGTTTACTAAAGTGATGGCAGTTGTAGCGGCTCACCTGAGGCTCCAGGGTATTCAGGTCTTCCTGTACCTTGACGATTGGCTCTTTGCTGCCCCCTCAGAGCATCTACTATGTCAGGCCAGAGATTACGTCATCCAGTTAGCAAACAATCTGGGGATTACCATCAAGCTGAACAAATCTTCTCTGGAGCCGGTTCAGATTCTGGACTTTATTGGGGCACGTTTGGACATTCTTCAAATAAAAGTTTTTCTCACCCCGGACAGGATACGTAGTTTAAGAATGCATGTCTTACAAATTCTTCATGCCCAAGTCCCCACAGCTACAGCAGTGCTCAGGGCATTAGGTTCCATGGTGGCCACAATCAATCTCCTGACATTGGCTCACCTGCATATGAGAGTTTTTCAATGGATACTTTGCATCCTGTGTTGCCTGTTGGACCTTCCTCTCACCTTTCCAGTGAGAATCTCGAGGGCATGCAGGGACTCCCTTCAGTGGTGGATTCAATCTCTGGATATCCTCAAAGGATGTTCCTTTCACCCTGTTTTCTCCAACACCACGGTGACCATGGACACCAGCTGGGGTGGGGGGCACTGCTTGGGAAGGACGGTCCAAGGCACGTGGTCCCCCTCTGAGACTGAGTTGTGTATCAATGTTCTAGAGATGAGAGTGGTTCTTTTGGTGCAGGCACATCATGCCCATCTTCCTCTAGGGATGATTGCCATTCAGGCAGACAATGCCAGTAGTCTGGCACATCAACAAACAAGGGGGAACCAGATCTTATCTCCTCTGTCAAGAAGCCATGAGAGTATGGGGATGGACGATCTCTGTGATGACCATGCACTGGCCCAGCAATCAAGGAGCCTCAATCCTCACCACTAACACCAAGGGAGGTCATCTCCTAGAAGAGGAAAGGATAACTAATGCACACAGTGAAGTACAATTTCCATTAAGTGCACACAGATCACAGTCAGTCTGGGGCTGGCTGCTCCCTTGTTCACCAGATCCCCAATAAGACTCTCCACTGGCACAGCTATAGGGTCCAGGTCTCAGCCTAACTGGGCAAGCTAGAACCTCCAGTACCCTCTTTGTCCAACCAGTGCTTCGTGTCCCTGCCAAGTAGCTGACACAACACACACACAGATAAGTATTTATACAACTTCACAGACACTCCTGGGAAAGGCTGACACAGATTCTCCAGCTGTGCCCCTTTACCCAGACTATATGGTAGTAATTTCTGCCACCACCCAGTTAATAATATCAACTACTAAAAGGCCCTTAAAAGGGTGTCCAGTTATTACTGTGCAATATTATTATCCAATAGTAATGTGGCTAACAGTAAAGGCTTACTTTAGAGTGGCCTATTACAATAACCTCTATAAATACGCAATGTATTCTAGAGCTTATCTCTACACAAAGCAGCCACAGGTAGACGGTTTTAAAAATATTTAATAATAAATAATTAAAACACAAGGCAAAACTACTACACCATAGAGATATCTAAGAGTTCAGAGATCACAGAGAAACTTAAAATAATACAGTAGGACAGGTCTGATTTCAAAGAAAAATACCTAATTAATCTTTACTAGCTTTAACTATTCCTACAAGAATTCACTTACATGTGAGCATAAGGCAGAGTGCTGATAAGTTGGATATTCAGATCAAAATGCTTTTTTTAGTCTCTTGTGAGAAATAGTATTTAAACATTACTAACAAACATGTCTCTAAGGCCCTTCCCAAATTACATCATTTTTGACACTTAGGTTTTCCCAGGCAAACAAACTGCATTATTTAGCAATCTAACACCTGCACAGAAACTTACAACAATAGAAGATATTTCATATGTATATGCTAGCAGAAACCAGAGCAATAAAGCACCTTCTACATGTACACTCTAACAATTATTCCTTAAGTTAAGACAATAGGAAGAATGTGTTCAGCTAGCTGCTCTGGCACCATTTTTTTAGATAATTGTACTTTCAAAGACATTTTTAAATGCTTGGCTTGGTTTTCCTTACAGCAGATGGCAATGTTGCAATTATCTTGAAGTTCACATTTTACAGTGTTTTCTTTCATTTAAAATCACAACCTGTATTTTACATTTATTTATACAAATGATAGAATTATATATCAAATTCTACTTGCCTAGGCTGGCAGCCTTCATCCATCTCTCCCCAGTCATCATAATCTCCACCAGCCGCTTTCTGGTAGCAACACACATTCCGGGGTGGTCCAACATTCTAGCAGACAGGCTCAGCAGATCGAGTCTGATGCCTTACGAGTGGTCTCTGAATCCTTCAGTAGTGGAACAGATTTTTCAAAAGTGGGGTCAACCTTGCTGTGATCTCTTTGCATCTTCTTCCAACATGAAATGCAGTGAGTTTTTTGCTCTGAACCCCTGGAGGGGGAAGCCCCCAGAGATGCACTGGTTCATGCTTGGCCTCCCGGTCTCCTCTATGTGTATCCCCCACTCCCGCTTATGTCCAAGTTTCTCCAGAAAGCTTGAAGGCTGAGGAGCACGGTTATCCTCATAGCCCCAGTCTGGCCTCATCAGGTTTGGTTCCCCTCACTGTGGTCTCACTTAATTATTCCTCCATGGACATTGAATCCAGTCCCAGATCTACTTTCCCATTCTTCAGGGATCCCTCACCCAGATCTGGACAGTCTGAAGCTCATGTCTTGTCTGCTCCGGTTCCCATGATTATCAGGACTCCTAGATTGTCATTCCCCATAAAGTCCATCTTGGTGGTAGCTCACAAATCCTCCAACAGAAAGGTGTATCATAGGAAATGGAGACATTTTTCCTTATGGGCTAATCAATGAGCATTGGACCCTTTCACAGCTCCTCTTTCAGCAGTCTTAGAGTTTTTGGCCAGCATCTTCTGTCAGGGTGCTAGTTTTTCCACAGTTAAGGTGCAGCTGGCAACTATCTCTAATTTTCATGTGGGGGTGAATGTCTTCCCTGGCTTCATCCAAACTGTGTAAAACATTCCTTAAAGAGACATTCCTACTTAGACCTCTGGTTAAGGACCCTACACCTCCATGGGATCTTACCTTAGCATTACAGGCATTGGTTTCTTCACCCTTCAAACTGGCAGCATCAGTTGATCTTCAGTTTTTGACATGGAAAACTGAATTCTTGGTGGCCATTATCTCAGCCAGAAGAGGGTCAGAGCTACAAGCTCTTTCTATTAAGGTGCCCTACAGGATCTTTCACAAGGACAGAGTGTTGTTGCATACTAATCCATCCTTTCTACCTAAGGTGGCCTCGGAAGTCAATATTAACCAAATGATAAATTTACCAGTTTTCTTCCCCAACTTCCAAAACAAAGGGGAATACATATTGCATCTGCTTGATGTTCATAGGCAACTGAGATTTTACTTACATAGGATGAAGTCCTTCCACAAATTTGATCAGTTATTCATGTCTTATGCTAAACCCTTTTTAGGCAAGCCAGTTTCCAAGGTAATAATTGCTTGATGGATTTCCTTGTGCATTGCTTAAGCCTATAAGGTGAAGGATAGGTCCTTGCCAGGACATGTGAAAGCACACTCTACCCAATCTACGACTACATCAGCTGCCTTCTAGTCTAGGGTGTCTCTGGATGATATCTGCTCAGCAACTACTTGGTCCTCATCTCAAAGCTTCATTTCTCATTACAAGTTGGATTTTGTCTCAGAATAGAGCATCCTTTGGCTCTGCTGTGCTCTAGAATATTATTCCATGAGGGCCACCCAGGAGCTTGTGGTAGCTGAGGACTCTGTCCCACAGGTTGAAGATCAAATGAAGTCTACTTCGGATAAATAAGTTATGTACTCACCATAACATTGCATCTGAGTAGTTGTACTTCATTTGTCTTCAACCTCCCCCCTTCCCCCTGACCTTATCATGGATGCAGTCTGTGTTTTTGACATTGTATAAAGTGTTTGGCCTTTGACTCTGTCCAAGTCAAGGAATGTCATAGAGATCTTTGTTATGATAAGGTGATGTTGGGTCAGGTAGTTGATACCTTTTAGGCAGCAAACTTGATCTGAAGGGAGAAGGGAGACAGGGAGGCATTATGGGTAAGGGGAGGAGTCTGGAGCTTGGATCCATAGCTAGCAAATGCGGTTCTGTTGGATCTAATGTGGATCTGAAACCAACAGGTTGAAGACAAATGAAGTACAACTACTCAGATGGAATGTTATGTTGAGTACATAACTTATTTTTTTAGACTAATCCCTAAATGTAGAGGAAGAGTTAGGGGCTATGAAACAAGCTTTCAGAAAAAGTTTATAGTGAGATTCAGATTTAACTAGGAAGAGGTTAAAAAACTGAATGAATGTAACTGGAGAATGTCAGTGAGAACAAGATTCTGCACCTTAGGGCTCAAATTTTACCAGATTTAAATGGCAGTCTCTCTTTAAAACCTATGCTGAAAGAGTTGCATAAACAAGTCTAATTGAAGATGTTATTATGTGACTGAGATACTATTTAAGTCGATTACTTGTGTTTTTTGTTTTACTTTGCCTGAGGAAGCCTTACGAGGCAAAAGTTTTTACTAGCAGTTTTAAGTTTGAATAAAGCTTTTTTTTATTGAATGGTTCATGGTTCCAGTGACTTTGTATTGGTTTTAGCTTTTTGAATTAAAGTAAACTGGATTTGCTTATGCTACTGGCTGTTTTTTGCATTGGGTACTTCCTAACTGACAGCACTTTCTCTTTCTGTTAGTGTTTCCACCTTAGTTCAGGTGGAGACATTTTTTCCTTAGTTTTTGGTGTTTTCCTACCATTTTATTCATTTAACTCCTTGTTTCATAGGACCATAGTCTCTCTTTAGTCATCAGAACTATAATTATGTTTCTTTATTATTCATGCCAATAGTTAAAAAATGAGGCTACCTTACAGAGCTGAAAGAAGCAGCTTTGTACCATCTATTTGGGCTTAGCCATAGAAGGGTCTCAGTTGAGGCATCATTCCTCAGTTTCTAGCACTTTTTTTCCTGCCAACTGGCAGTGGGTCCCACATTTCTTTCCATCTATCTGCCTAGTGCTTCAATAGAGCAGGGCCCTTCCATGTCTTCTCCATCTGGGAAGTCATTATTTATTTTTTGGTAAACTTGCTACCAAACAGTTGAATGTTAAGGCTAAGAATTCTAAGCAGACAAAAATCTTTACCCTTGCTAGACATATCATACCATAGACAAATTTAGGTATCCACCTACACGGCTTCCACCAACTTATAACATCTCCCACTCGCTTCCATAAAAATTCCACTTCCAGCTCCATCATACACTGGATCCTTACCAATTCCCCCCACCAATACCACAATCCCAACACCTTTCCTGACTCCCTCAGTGATAACTCCATTCTCCACAACATAGATTGGTCCATCCTAAAACACCTCCCCCTAAATGATGCTGTAAGCACTTTCAATAGCATCTTCATGAATACTTTAAACTCCTTAACTCCCTCTAGGAAGATCAGATTAAAGTCAAACCATGCTCCCTGGCTCTCCAAAGAGACAAGGTCCCTTATGAAACAAAGCGATCATGCTTGGAAAACCTGGACTAAAACTAAACAACCACCTTTTCTTCAAAAATACAGACAACTGAGGAACCTTGCAAAAAAACATACAACTAATGACAAAAAGTTATACTATAGCTCTGCTCAGCTTAACAACAAATCCAATCCTCGAAACTTTTGGTCAACTCCCAACAACATCCTCTATCCTGGAAAGCCCTCTAATCCCTCCCCATACCCTAACTCTTCCTCTCAGGAAACAGCTACCCTCCTGAATAAACACTTTATCTCTTCCATCCAAAATCTGGTAACCTCTAAGCCAAACTCTACTTCGACACCCACCTCTCTAAGTCCCACTAACACAACTTTGTTTTCTTTTGAGCCAGTTCCCATTACTTACATCAAATCTCTACTACTCAAGCTAAAACCTTGCTCTCCTTCCACTGACAATCTATCTCCTACATTCCTCAAACTTGCTGCTGACTCAATTGCCTATCCTGTATCTATACTAATTAATCAATCTATTCTGGAATCAACTGTCCCCACCTTTTGGAAATCTTTCTTCACTATCCCTCTTCATAAAGGTGGAAACTCCACTGACCCCCTCAAACTACTGACCCATTGCCATTCTGCCCCCCCTCTCCAAGATATTAGAAAAATGTATTCACTCACAGCTTCTCAATCACCTCCTCACACACCACTTACTTACCCCTACTCAGCATGGATTTCTTCCTCACCGCAGCACCACCACTGCCCTCCGCTCCTTCACTCATATCATTGCAGAGGCCCTAGACAACAATAAAATAATTTCTTGTCTCTTCCTAGATCTTTCCAAAGCCTTCGATACTGTCTCTCATCCTCTACTACTATCCAAACTCGCAAATCTCCACCTATCCCCCTCCACACTTGCCTGGTGTAATAGTTACCTATCTGGCAGGGAACAATCTGTCAAATGGCTCTCATCCTCCTCACCTTTCCTTCCCATCTCCACTGGTATTCCCCAAGGCTCCATCTTGGGACCCCTTTTGTTTAACATCTTCACCAATGATCTTTACACCTCATGCAAAGAATCGCCCCTTATTCAGTATGCTGACGACTCCACACTTATATCCATCTCAAATAACATTCCTGAACTACACTCCCTGACCTAACATGCCCTACTATCCACTGAACAATAGCTCTCTCACAACCTATTGATCCTAAATCTCAAAAAGACCAAACTCCTACTTTTCCTTCCTGTCAAAGGAAAAATATACTTTAAAAATTATCAAAACACGGCAGGTTTAGGTTAAGGCACTTTAATCTTGCAGCAAGGAGACAAAAACATGCTATTACAGAGTTTGTCTAACTAGAAACAGGAAATACTTTTATTTTTATACACTTTTTAATAAGACATTGCCTACCAAGCTGACGTAGCAAATTACAAGTCTTTTCATCATCACTTATTGACCATTAGTCTCATGAATTTCTGCTGATTTATTAATTTTTGTGACAAACTACCTAAGAAAACAACATGGCCTTGGTTACCACTGGTTAGATACATGTTATGTTGCCATTCAAGGTACTATGGCTAATTCAAGCAGAAAGCTAGCAGTTCATTTCTCTAATAATCCTTTGTCTACATTATCTCTAAGCTTCTGCAGCTGTACATGTTTTCATACTTCGAACAGAGCTGATTGTTTAGAATCATTACATTTGCAGGATATAGCATTGTTCATTCATTCACTCCTGACCAAGCAGATAAGCACCTGCTTCTCAAGTACATTTCCAAAAGGCATAAACATGAATATTGCTGTGCTAGCAATTGCTAGGTCAGAGGGCATCTTGCAAGTTTCAGAAAGCACACTGCAGTTTCACAAAGCATCTTTTCAGTCTCATATGAAACTCAATTTATATATAAAACAGTGCATATAAAATAGAATGAAAAACGTGTTAACTCATTTAGCTTCTAATTAGCATTAAGCATACACACATTAATACATATTTTTCCTGATATTTCCCCCCTGTTAATACTTTTTAATTCTATTTTTAAAAAGAATAAACAGTTTGCTTTTTTTCCTAACCTCTTCTAATCAGGATTTGCAGTTGAGAAAGTCATTCAGTTTAAACTTTATGAAAGTGTTTCACATTTTAGCAGCTTTTTAAATTCAGTACTCTGATACATAGTCTCAGAAACTGATATGTCTATAAATTTTTTGATTCATTTCTTCATGCAGGGGATTCCACAACAAACACAAACTTTTATTAGGAGTAATTTTACACTAATGGCAATCAAGATGTTTATTAGGATGGAACCCCACCCCCCAAACAAATTCTGGAAAAAGTCCGTCAGAGGGTTTGGGCCTGGTTTGGTCATGGCCGACACTTGCTGAATTACCTCAAGGTGGTTATTAATTTCGTGCTGATGATCTGGTATAAACGCACAGCATTCTTCTTTGATTAAAGCGCACGTCCCACCCCTCGCTGCTAGGGTGAAGTCAAGAGCCATTTGGTTCTGGAGCACTACAGTTCTCATAGCATTCAGTTTATCAGTTATCAGTTTAAGAGCAGAGAAAGTTGCATTACTCATCACTGTGAGAAGTTTAGACAGTTTTTGCAGCTCCCAAATCGATTTAACTGCGCCATATGCAGGTAATATGCCTGCCCATGATATGACAGCATCACTGAAGTCCATATGTGTAAGTTTGGTACCCACACTATGATGGTCTTTCCAACCTTCCTCGATCTGTCCCACTGGATTTTCAGGTTTTTTAACAGTCTTCTTGGTCACATCTCGGGTATTTTGAATATTTTCCTGAGGCAAGACTGCAGTGTGTCGTATGGCTGGGACCAGGTACCCCAAAAAACAACTGCTGGACCAATTCTCAGGTAACCATTTATATGCTTTTTTACCACACACAAAATAACAATCCTCTACTTTAGTAGTTACTTTGTTACAAAATGACTGCCCTGCATGAAACATTTTCCTATCTATGACAGATAACTGTTTAAAAAGTTCAGGATTACGTTGTACTTGATCAAGAGTCTTATGCATGGATTTAAGAAATGAGTTATAATCTGTACTACAAGATCCACCCAGATCGTTTGCTTTTGTATAACATTTATATTGTACCGTCACATTACACTTACTCCAACCCACTTGCATGGTATCATTTTTATAAAAACATACAATTCCCTTTTGTGTCACAGGCAAATACAGTGCTACCTTATCATATGCTTTAAAAGATACTGTGTCAAAAACCAGATTTACCCAGGTCTCATTGACCCCTAGGGGGATAGCAGTCATTAATAACCCCCCCCCCGTATGCTGTTGGTATGGCTGTGCAGATCCAGCAGTTTGAAACATTAAAAGTCTCAGCATACACACATGTAATTGCCTGTAAGTGTTAAAGTTCGGGTGCCAGTCTATATTTGGTTCATCACGTTTAAGCAGTTCAATTTTTGTGGCAGGAAAAAGGAAAGGCCACAACAAAAAGAACAATGTTATTAGCATAACTATCAAAATAATCATGCAAGTTTTCTGAGGTTGTTCAATGTCTCTATTCACTCTATACCTGGCCATTTTGTTCTCGTTGCACAACAGTAACAAGGTTTTTGTCCAGTTCAAAGTTTTTAACCAGTTTACAGTGTGTCAGATGAATCCAGGATGCTCGCTCCGCAATCTTGACTACAGTGGGTGTTGACAGTAGTACCTGGTACGGCCCTTCCCTCTTCGGAGAACTCCAATTCTTTCTCTTTACTATTTTCACCCAGACCCAGGTGCCTGGGGCTACTGCTGCTTCCGATTTTGTTTGCTCTTTATCTGAAACAGAATTTAACTGCAAAAGTTTGTTATTTAAAAATCGCCTCATATACCCTGCAAGTGAACTGTCAGCCTCCTGCTCTGCAGACATGATAGGTTTCCACTGAGGTGTATAATATGCCCTCCCAAACAAAACTATAAAAGGAGTTAACCCTTTTGCATTTGGAACAGTTTTTATGCTCAACAGTGCCAGAGGTAAACAGTGCACCCAGTTCTTTTGTGTCTCACTAATCAATTTTCTAAGTTTATTCTTCAACACCACATTATGCCTCTCTACTAATCCTGCAGATTGGGGGTGGTATGCACAGTGGTTTTTTAATGATATCCTAAAATAGCGACTAAGTTGTTGTATTGTTTGGTTTACAAAATGTGTACCGTTGTCACTATAAATCTTTTTCGGTATGCCGAATCTAGGTATAATTTTTTTAACAAGGACCTTTGCAACAGTAGCTGCATCTGGATTTTTAGTTGGAAAAGCTTCCACCCATTTGGAAAACATATCTATAATGACAAGGCAGTACTTCTTATTTTATAGGTTCATAGGTTCATAGGTTCATACTAGGCTATCTGCCCGAGGGCATTTACAAGCCTAGCCCATAGTTTTGTGGCTTACGCCACCCCTTTAGTATGGGGAACTATACCCATTATTTTGCTGTGCCTCTGTTGAGCAGTGACACTGAGGTAATCCCTGGGGTATATCTGCGATCTCCCATCCATTGGTCAAGATTTCTCTTGAACAAGGCCAGCGAGGTGCTCTGCCTCACATATACCGGGATTTTATTCCACAGCATAGGGAGTCTTTGGGTGATGAATCTATCCCTCCAGCACGTCCTATTAATAGCCGTGTCGAGGTTTAAGTCTCTCGCCCTTGTGGCTCTGATGGATCTAGATTTTTTGAGGTGAAGCATATTCATCAAATCTGGGTTTGACATGGCCTTGTATGTTAGGCAAAGGTCACCTCTGAGCAAGCGGTGCGACTGAATAGAGCTGGAGTTCTTTCAGTTGGGCAGCATAGGACAGATGTTTGAGACCCTTTATCCTTTTGGTGAGGAACTTTTGTGGCCTCTCCAGCTGCTGCAAGTGTCAGGTCAGATACATTCCGAATGGGGCATTGTACTCAATCATTGGTCTGATGAGTGATGAGTATAGGGAGACTATGACCTCCCTTGATCTAGATGAGAATCCCTTCATGATAAGGTGGGCAATGTAGAAGGTCTTCCTAACTACTTTAGCTACATGGGTGTCGAATGACAGACTACTATCAACCTGGGTCCCCAGGTCCCTGATAACTTCTTCTGTGCTCAGTGGATTGCCACCTATTTGGTAGCTAGGGGTAACCTTGTTTTTCCCGAAGGGTATGACTATGCATTTTTTGGCATTTAACTTTAGGCCATGGCTCTGACACCAGTTATCCGTTTCTGTGAGACCCTTCTGTAGGATATCTGTGTCAGATGTGTTTTCTACTATGGCGCCCAGTTTGCAGTCATCTGCAAACTTTGTCAGCCATAACCCTCCTGTGTTTGCTTGTACTTCGGAAAAGTAGATGCCAAACAAGAGTGGGCCCAGGACTGAGCCCTGTGGTACACCACTTGTGACAGGCTTTGAGTCTGACATGGCGCCAGCAACTCTGACCCTGTGGGTTCTGTTACTCAGCCAGTTTGCAACCCATCTTGTGATGTATGGGTTAACATTTAAGCTGATGAGTTTTTCAATGATACCCGAGTGGGGTATTGTATCGAAGGCCTTCGCCAGATCGAGGTAGGCTGTATGGACTGCCTTTCCTCATCAATGGCTTTGGTGACTGTTTGAAAAAGTCAACCAAGTTTAGAAGGCATGATCTGCCTTTGACAAAGCCAAACTGGGATGGATCCAAAGTCTGCAAATTTCCTATGTCTTTATTTATGAGGTCCATTATGATCCTCTCCATGGCTTTGCAGATAAGGCTTGTCAAGCTAATGGGCTGGTAATTTCCAGGGTCGGTGGAGGCACCGCCTTTGTGAAGTGGGACCACAGTTGCAGTCGCCACTCCTGGATACGTATCCAGAGGTAAGACTATGATTAAACAGCTGTCCTAGCTGTGGGTTTAATTCCTCGTTGAGTTCGTGGAGCACACAGCCGGGGACACCATCAGGTCCCATGGATGCTGTGTTTTTTGCTTTGGAGAGAGCAGTTCTCACTTGGGCGTTGGAGATGGTTGGGGGGCGGAAATCCCTTGGTATAGATATCTCTCCTTTTGGGGGGGGGGGGTTGCACTGAACCTGTCAGCCAGTATGTTGGCAATGTCTGTAGGATCAGTAATCTTCACATCATTTTGAACTAGTTCTGAGCATATCTGGGAGTTTCCTCCCAGGTTTCTAACATAGCTAAAGAAGGCCTTATGATTGTCTTTTGAGTCTTTAGCTATTTTTCTCTCAAAATTTGCTTTGGATGATTTTATGAGAGCTCTTAGTTTTTTACTTATAGTGATCAAGGGTGTCTTACCTTTTAAGGATTTTGCTCTATCTTGTAGTAGCTTCCTCCTTTTGTTGTAGAGTTTGTTTATGGCTGGGGTCCACCAGACTGACGCTTGCCTTTGGTACAAAGAGTCTTTGTTTTGCTTGGGATTGCCTTATCCATGCAGTCCTGCAGGTGCTGGTAGAAGGCATTTGTAAGTGATTCAGCAGCTTGAGTACTGTTTTCCATGGCTCGGGGCCTTAAAGGAGACCACACTAGTCTTTAAAAGTGTGAAGTTGGTTTTCGAGAAGATCTTTACTGTGGTCTTTTTAATTTCAGGTGGAGGTGGGATGAGGACCTCCAGCGAGATTAGTTTGTGATCTGATCTCACCAGTGAGGGGTATACTTCTGGTGTTGAACATTGTGCTCCCATGTTCGTGATGATGAGATCAAGTATGTTTTCTCCTCTTGTGGGGATGGTGACTAGTTGTTCCATGGCATTTGAGTTTATGAATTCCAGGAACTTTTGGGCTAGGGTGTTTGAGCTTGAGTAGTGTTCCCAGTCTATATTAGGGTAATTGAAGTCACCTAGTATGATGGTGTTTGGTGATACATTTATCCCTCTAGTGTTTTCAGGAAGGCCATGTGAGGTTCCTGAGTTTGTGAGGGTGGCCTGTAACATGCTACAATTTGCAGAGCAGTCTTGCCTATGGTTAATTGCACCTGGATGGTCTCCGATGCATCGTGCATTGCCACCAGTCTTGAGGTGTGGGTGTCCTTGATGAATATGGATACCCCCCCCTCCTTTCTTGGTATTGTCCGGATTTTGGGCCGGAACGCATGATAAGAGGTAAAACCTGATAGTGTTGGGGTGCTTTCAGGAGCCTTGAACCAGGTTTCTGTCACTGCACAGACATCGATGTTCTCCATACTGAGAAGGGCCTCGTGCGTGCATTTTGAGATTTAGACTTCTGGCATTGAGCAGCATTACCCTTAGTTTTTTCCTTTTTTGTGTTCTAGGGTGGTAGGTTTAGAATTTGAGCCTTGCCTAAAAAGGCACTATGGGGTGGCAAGAGCCTTTGCCAATATCCAGAATCCCAGGGTGACAGGTGCAAGCCATCCCTTGAAGCAGCGTGGCTTGTCCAGCATGTCATCCCAGGCAGACAGACATTGGATCCCCTTTGAATGACACCAGAGTTTAAGCCAATTGTTAAAGCTGATCATCTTATCTCTGTATTGTGGCATCATTCTTGGTGAAGGTAGGATACTGCTCAAGGTTAGGGTCATACCTGCCTGGGCTACATAATCAGAGAGCTCCTCAATGTCTCTTTTCATGTAGTCCAAGGAGGTACGTCTCAGGTCGTTTACACCAGCGTGGACAATGACTGAGTCGTATTTGTACCTGCTGTTGAGAGACCTGAGTGCTTGCGTTATGTGGCGGATTCTAGCGCCCGACAGGCAGCTTACTGTGACCTTCTCCTTACTCAGTCTGGTGAGCGGGACGTCAGTGTGTCTGACTATGGAGTCACCAATGACTAGTGTGTCTGGCATTGTGTTTGGCCTTAAGGGCTGTGACTGTTTGACACTCTGACTGTGAGGTCTATGTGTTGCAGGTGTTGTGTTCTGAGGTGGTGGTTGTTTGGGTGTCTGCTTTGGTGGCCTGTGCTGTTTTGGTAGATTTTTGATCAGAGCTGCCAAGTATGTCTTTGTGTGTTTATGTGTATGATTTGAGGTTGTGATGGTACTATGTGAGACTGGGTCTATAGTGTGTGTGGTAACCTTCTCCTCCTGACTGGTCTTGCCAGTCCTATGTTGAGAGAGCTCAGCCTCCAGTTTGGCCGTATAGTTGCATCTCTCGCATGTATTTGTGTTTTGTGGGAGGAGGAGAGGGTTGTCTGTGTACATGAGGCAATTGTAACATTGCCTCAATATTCCCAGGTTCACCAGCTGAGCAGGAGAGGACACTAGCAACTGATCCCTCGACATGCTAGAAGGACTAGACAAAAAGACTTTAAAAGAGATTCTGGGGGACGTGGGTGACCGAGAAATGGGGGTTTGCCTTTTTGGGGTGCTATCTATAAGAGTGCCGTATCAAGGTAATAAGTACTGTAGGAGCAAGTGCTAGGTTTAACAGATAGAGAAAAGTCTACTTGGAGTCAAGTAGAGATGATCTTTTTAGGTATTAGAGAAAGTGCTAGTAACAGGGATGCTTAAAGGTAAGATTGAAAAGAATGCACTCTGCAGTGTGCACTAGAGAAGTTAGATATGAAAGTAGGTAACTTGAGTTTTACCTGTTTAAAAAGTTAAGGTTTAGTGGAGAGTTACTATTTTTAAAACAGCAAGATGGACTGAAAGGGGTGGTTACTTTTGTATTTTGGTACTATGAAATACTGTAGGATGGCCAATAAATTTAAATAATTGAAGGGGTGGGATTTCAAAAGTGATACATTTGTTCAGTTCTATAAAATCCATACAAATAGTATGAAATGGATACGGTGGTGTAGGGAAACTCCCTTGCTTAGGTTTTAATGCCCCTTGTGCATGATGCTTGTTACAAACATGGCATGCTGCACAAAAATTTTTTGTGTAATTAGTAAATCCATACGTCGTAAACACTCGATTTACTAACTGTACCATCCCCCCTATTGAGACATGGCTCTGCCCATGGCTCAAGCTGCATATCTAAACAAGTTAGATGGTAAGATTGGTTTCTTCTCTTTGGAGATGTACAGTCCCTTCTCAAGGATTGCTCCTCGTTTCATCCACTTTTGTTTTTCTACATTTGTAGTAAGTGTCTGCATTGTTTTTAACATTTCTAAGTCTAAAATCTCAGATGGTTGTAATTCCTCACTCAAAAGAAAAACTTCTGAAGCTGAAGCTGCCTGTTTTGCAGCTGTATCAGCCCTCGCATTACCTTTTGAAATTCTATCCTGTTGCTTGGTATGAGCTACGCATTTGCAAATAGCTACTTTTTGAGGTAACTGAATAGAGTCTAGTAAGTCCAAAATAAATTGCGCATGATTAATTGGTTTACCAGTAGAAGTTATCATTCCTCTATTTTTCCACTGCTGTGCAAAAACATGTACAGTAGAAAAAGCATACTGGCTGTCAGTAAAAATATTTACTTTCTTACCTTCTACTAAGGTGCATGCCCTCGTCAAGGCAATCAACTCTGCTGCTTGTGCAGATAAGTTGTGTGGTAAAGATTTTGCTTTTAAGATCTCAGTATCAGAAACGACTGCATACCCCACTAGGTTCTGTCCTGTAGGACCCCTCCTGCACGAGCCGTCCACATAGTATGTCACCTCGGCATCATTCAAGGGAACATCTGTAAGGTCTTTTCTAGGTAATGTCTTTTGCTCAATCTCCTGCAGGCAGCAGTGTGGTTTGCCATCTGCAGGGGTTGGGAGCAAGATTGACGGATTCAAAGTTGTGCATTGTTCAATTGTCATATGAGGTTGGCTCAACAGTATAGTCATACAGGAAAGATGTCTAGCAGGAGAAAGATATGCTACTTTTTCTTGCAGTAAAATAATCGTGACTGCATGAGGCACTCTCAATGTGAGAGGGTGGAACAATACTACTGAGGCTGAAGCCTGCACTGCCATCGCAGCTGTGACTACTGCTTGTACACAGTGGGGCAAGGATCGCGCCACTGGGTCTAACTGTGATGAATAGTAAGCTATGGGGCGTTGTTTGTCCCCATGCTGTTGCGTTAACACTGATGTCATATAACCTTGCTTACAGTCTAAAGTTTGGAAAAATCGCTTATGATAGTTTGGTAATCCTAAAACTAAGGAAGATGCTATCAATTGTTTCAGTTTGCAGAAAGCTGCTTTTGCTTCTGATGTCCACTGTAATAAATCCTGTGCTGCCATCGGCTTTTTGAATATCAAATTAGTCAGCGGAGCAGATTCCAAAGCATAATTTGGTATCCAACTCCGACAAAAGTTGGTAGTTCCCAGGAAGGACATAATTTCCTTCTTGGTAGTTGGTCTAGGTGCTTGTAATATTGCTGTTTTCCTGTCTTCATCTAATATTCTGCCCTCTTTGGATATTACATATCCCAGGTACTTAACCTGTTTTTTCCAAAGTTGCAGTTTGTTTTTGTTTACCTTTTGTCCTTGAGTAGCTAAAAATTGTAATAATGCTATGGTATCTTTTCTACATTCTTGCTGGGTGGGGTCTGCCAGCAGAATGTCATCTACATAAAGTAAAATCTGACTACCTTTCGGTGGGATAAATCCCACCAGGATACTTGCCATTTCTTGTGCAAATATTGTTGGGCTTTCACAATATCCCTGTGGTAATCTCGTATATGTATACCGTTTCCCCTGAAATGTAAATGCAAACCAATGTTGGCTGTCTGGGTGTATCGGTATCGAGAAAAATGCATTGCTAATATCTACCACAGAAAAATACTACTGTTGAGGTTTCAAATCATTCAATAAGGTGTGTGGATCTGGCACCGTTGGTGCCCTGGGTATAACTGCGTCATTTACAGCCTGTAGATCTTGGACCATACGCCACTCCCCGTTTGCTTTCCTAACAGGAAATAAGGGTGTATTACATGGTGAATCGGGAGATTCTATTAAGACTCCTTCCTTAAGTAAGGCTACTATTATAGGTTTGATCCCTATCTCTGCATCCTTTCTCAAGGGATACTGTCTTTTTTGAGGTCTAAATGCTGATTTTGGCATAATAGTAACTGGTCCTGCTGTACGAATAAGTCCTACATCTGATTTCCCTGTTGACCAGAGAGTCTCTGGTATATCTCGTAAGGCTTTTTCCTCTTCCTCCAGTAAGAGTAATGCTCAGCTATCCTCACTTGCTTGTGAGTGCACAGCTGGGTGTGTCTGTGTTATCCAATTCAATTTCTGCTTCTGTACTCCTTGTTCAGAGAGTTTTAACTCTGTCTGTTTTTCCCACCTCGTGACTTTTTCTCCTAAGTCTGCCCACTTCGAATTTCTATTTTTAGTTAAGCTTACATGTGGCAATCAATTAGATTTGTAGAGTGTTAAAAACTCCTGGGGCAATGAACAGCTTATTACACTGTTTCCTTCTGTGTCCCAGTACAAATTTCGTAATACTAGCCTATTAGCATGGTTTTTAAACAACTCTTGCTCATATTTTTTGTCAGGTCCTGGTCTATTACAGTAATATAGAGTACAATGCAACAAATGCTGTTTGTCAGTGTCAAGGGAGGGGGATTTGCTGATGGCTACGTTCATCAGTTCTTCGGTTACTGCCCCTGGACCAGTCGTAACTAAGTTCTGGCTGTACCAATAATATGTTTCACCCTCCGGTCGCACCACAAAAGTATCCATTTGTCGCTGTGCTTCCATACCCTGTATGGTTGGAACTACGGCTATGCCAAATATCTGCATTAAGTCTCTGCCCAAGAGATTTACTGGGCATTTTGCAGAAACAACAGTTTTGCTTTTCTGGGTCATTCCTGAAACGGGGTCAGTTATTGCTATGTCATGGGAGAGTGGCTCCCGATACAGCTGTCCATTAGCTGCTTTCACTAATATGTAATCTGGTGATTTTGAATCTTCTGGGAGTTTGGAAGGATGTATCAGGGTCCGTGAAGCCCCCGAGTCACATAGAAATTTTACTTCCCTCCCCTCTACCAGAAGCGTAACTTCCAGTTTTGTGTCTGCTAAGTAGAGCTCTAGGCTTAATAATGCTAAGTCCAAAATTTTATTTTCTTTATCATCTATGAAATCATGTACATCCTCTATCCCTTTTGTCACATCCTCTACCCTTGCTACCACATTTGCATTTGTCTTTCCCTGTCTATTTTCATCCAATGATTCCTGACTATCATATAGTCATTCCTCACCCTCCTTATCTTCCGTAGTTACCTTTTTATTTAGTCTGCAATCCCTTGCCAAATGTCCCTTTTTCCCGCATTTAAAACATTCACCCCTTTTCTTTCTTTCTTTAAAATCTTCTGATCGTTTAACAGATTGTTTGTTTCCCTGGGCATTTTTCTTACCTTTTTTTCCGGTCTGTACTACAAAGACTTCTGACCCATCTTCTACTGCAAATACTTGAGCTTTTTTTTTCTTTTTGCTATTAAAATGCCTTTCGGCATGTCTTGCGTATTCAAGTAATGACTGTAATCTACTTGTACGATGATCTACCATGTGCTTTGTAATAAAGCTGCTAATGGGAGTAATACTGCCTTTTAAGAATGCATTTTTAGCTGTTGCTTATATGGGGAATCATGTGTTTGATCTTCAGGTACTTGCATTCCACAATGGTTATTAAAACATTCTAATAGTCTAGCATAATATCTATCAACAGTTTCACCTTCTTGTTGTATGCACTGATTAATGCAAGTTCAATCAGCCCTAGGCTTCCATTTTTCAGAGATTCGGTCTGTCAGACCTTTTACTCTGTTATCCAGTTCTGCATTACTATGTGGGAGTGGTCTGAGCTCTGCATCACGGGGATTCCAGTTGCCACTGATCATGTGCCAATCTGGACCTACAATTTGCCTAACTACTTTTTCTACTTCTTCTCCATTCAAATGGTAACTTAACCTCATACCTTGTAAGTCTTCTAAGAATTTTCTAAAATTAACTTTTGGATGGGGAATTCCCTCTGTGGCTTTCCGGATATCTTCCGGTGTCCACGGTCTATAAACTAAGAGAGTCGGATCCTGTCCTGCCTGTCCTGCCTGTGGATTTGGTACTTCTATGAGTGGACATATCTCTTCCTCACTCATAGCTTGTGAATTTTTATTTATTTCATATAATTTAATCTCCCCTCTCAAGTTACGTGTTCGAGACCTAGTCTCGATAGGATCCCTGACAAATGGTTTTGATTTTGCAGGAACAGCTGGGTATAGCGGAGGTGGATCAGCTTGTCCACTCGCTTCATATTTTGGTAAGGGAAGAGGAGGGGGCTGAGGAGGGGCTGTTGCTATTACCAAGTTATTATCTTCTTTGTCTAAGAACATTGCTTTTGAATTTTTAATCTTTTGTTCCCTGCGATTTGCTTCCTCAAGCCACCTGTGTGCTTGAGGGACTTCTAATTGCCGTTGCTTTTTCAGCTGACCTTTCGCGTCTGTTTTAAGTTGTCTGACGAGTTTAATAAGTGAAGATTTATCTAAATTACCATCAAATTTGTATTTATCAACCCATTTCATATAGTACTTAACATTATCGGCACGCTGTAATTGCATATATTTCACGTCTTCGGTTAGGGGCGGGTCTCGGGAACTTTTCGTGCACTGATTTCCCATGTTGCCTTAGCTAAGCTGTAAATTGTTACGTAACCCTTCTTATCACGTGGTACCTCCATTTTACACCTTTTCACAGTTTATCTAGAATAACTGTCTACCTATTCTGTTTCCCTGATCTATGACAAGACAGTAATCTTTTGTCCCTGATCTGCGCATGCAAATCTCCCTGACAAAAAGTTCTGTAACTAGTCCCTGATCTAAAACAGAAAAAAGGTAAATTCCTCCTTACCTGACCCTCCGTGAGTTGATTCACCAGATTGTTGACTCGTCCTCCAATCCCAGATCAGAAACAGTGGCTGGCCTCTTTCGAACGACAATTCAGTCGGAGGTCTTTCAAAACAGAAGAGCCGATTTGACCGCTTCTCCGTACGGGTACATGCCACCGGACCCAATTCTGACCTAGGCCTAGAGTGAGAGGTATTTTCCGGTCCGAAGGACCAAACTGTCAAAGGAAAAATATACTTTAAAAATGATCAAAACACGGCAGGTTCAGGTTAAGGCACTTTAATCTTGCAGCAAGGAGACAAAAACATGCTATTACAGAGTTTGTCTAACTAGAAACAGGAAATACTTTTATTTTTATACACTTTCTAATAAGGCATTGTCTACCAAGCTGACGTAGCAAATTACAAGTCTTTTCATCATCACTTATTGACCATTAGTCTCATGACTTTCTGCTGATTTATCAATTTTTGTGAGAAACTTCCTAAGAAAACAACGTGGCCTTGGTTACCACCGGTTAGATACATGTTATGTTACCATTCAAGGTACTATGGCTAATTCAAGCACAAAGCTAGCAGTTCATTTCTCTAATAATCCTTTGTCTACATTATCTCTAAGCTTCTGCAGCTGTACATGTTTTCATACTTCGAACAGAGCTGATTGTTTAGAATCATTACATTTACAGGATATAGCATTGTTCATTCATTCACTCCTGACCTAGCAGATAAGCACCTGCTTCTCAAGTACATTTCCAAAAGGCATAAACATGAATATTGCTGTGCTAGCAATTACTAGGTCAGAGGGCATCTTGCAAGTTTCAGAAAGCACACTGCAGTTTCAAAAAGCATCTTTTCAGTCTCATATGAAACTCAATTTATATATAAAACAGTGCATATAAAATAGAATGAAAAACGTGTTAACTCATTTAGCTTCTAATTAGAATTAAGCATACACACATTAATACATATTTTTCTGACACTTCCCTGTTCTCTTTCTCATCACAAAACCTCCTTTTTTATTACATCTTCTAACAATACAAACATCCAACCTGACACCCACACAAAACTCCTAGGGGTCATTATCGATGACGAACTCAAGTTCAACCTACACATACTCCAATGTATAAAAAAAACAAACCAGAAACTAGGTCTGCTGTATCGGAACAAAAAATTCCTAACCCCTGAATCTAGACTTACCCTGGGCCAGGCACTCCTCCTCCCGTGCCTCTTATATGCCGCCCCAGTTCTTACCAATATCCAGGCCTCCACTCTAAACAAACTGCAACAGACTTACAATAAAATAGCCAGATTCATTACTAACTCCCCATACAGCTCACACCACTACATTTCTTTAAACTGTCTTCAATGGCTTGAACTTCCCCAGTTTCTGCTATCTTATCAGTTTCATATGCTACACTCTATTCTTTATAAACCCTCCTTCTGTCCATCTCTATCTTCCTTAGTCTCCATCTACATCCCATCCCGGACCCTCCATACTTCTAACCAACAATTACTTGATATCTACCACCCAAAAAGGTCAGTAGGCAAACTACTCTACTAACACTCCCTTGCCCATGCTTGGAACAAACTTCCCCTTGACTTATGTTCAATCTCCCACACCTCACACTTTAAAAATGAACTAAAAGCTTATTTTCTCAATTCCAGAACCTGCCCTTGCCATGACCCTACCTAGTCTTCCTTCCCTTTATGTACCCTCAAAAGGACCTCATTACACCTCTCTCTCCAATGTGTCTAGTATGCATTTGCACAATTTTATACAAACAAAAAATGTTTATTGTTGACCTATTGAACTATATCAATGCAAAATTGTTACTTAGCTTCTTTTTAATGCAACTTTAACTTTATGCATGTAACCCAACATATGTGAATCATTTTGCTATAACTGCTATTATATCAATATTGTTTAAAATTGTACTTGTTTTAAAATGT
The DNA here is from genome assembly GCF_019279795.1 of Protopterus annectens. Lineage (NCBI taxonomy): Eukaryota > Metazoa > Chordata > Ceratodontiformes > Protopteridae > Protopterus > Protopterus annectens. The sequence continues at coordinate 1,438,191,269 of NC_056746.1, read as the reverse complement.
ATTACTGGAGCTTTTCTCCTCGGGTCTCGAGTGAAAATGGGCCACAAGCCCAGTTGGACAAACCCGGTTAACAAATGTCAATAAATAAATAAAATAAAAAAGAGATTTAATAGCTCTTTAACAAAGGCCTGTTTGGAGGTATCAGCAGACCGACAAGGGTACTATTCCAAATTCTTTTTTTTTTTGCCCAAACCTTACAAGACTGCAGGACAGTTTGGGATTGTGGTGGCCTAAAAACCTTTATTTCAGGTGCCCTTTTGCATAGACAAGCTGCAGTCCATCTTCAAGGAGAATGGGTGTGTTCTGTAAGTCTTCAGATCACCTATTTCCACATAAAGGCTGCCAAAATGTCGAGGAAGTGCCTAGCTTCAGAAAAGAGCCAATCACTGCCAGCTCATATTCCTTACATTTGGTCTGACCTTTGCCCCTGGGTGTCTACTAGTTGCATGGAAATAGTGGTAGCCTCTCCCTTAGCCAGTCAAAATATTGTATAAGCTGGATGACTGGCTTCTACTGCCATACAACAGGGACAGTCTCATCTGATGCAGGGGTCTTCTGCTGCAGTTATTCCCCTGTCAAGATCAGTCTGACAAAGTCGCATCTGAATCCCACAATGGAAATGTTGCTCACAAGATCGTGATAAATACCAAACTAAGTCATTTTTATCAGCCTTTTAACAGGACACAAAACATACTGACAGTGTTACTCCAGGTCTTGCAAAGTTAAATATCAGAAAACTTAATTTCAAGTGCAGGAGCTCATGACAGATACATTCTTTATGATGCCCTGTGCCACGTTACACATATTGCACATAAAGATCTTTCAAGGGTTACCTTCATCCCACTGGTCCCAACACATGGATTCCTATCTTGCACATTAGCATTCTTTAGATGATGACCCCAAACATGCTCCAGGATATCGTCCCTCCCTGAGTTCTATTTATTCATTCAGTCAGTACATCTGTAGTCTCATATCCCAAGAAAGAGTAGAGTAAAGAATCTTTTATCTGCTGTGCTGGGCAGTAATGGTAACATGGCAGGGAGCATTCTCAACTCACCATGTTTCCAGGCTGAACAGCACTTGCAATTGACTAAGCCATTGTCTACTGATTCCTCATAAGTGGCTATTACCATAGCTAGGTTATCTGGTTGTGCCCTGTACAATTTCATAGTCTGGTGCTCCACTCAGCTTTAAGTTGAAAACCCAAACAAATTGCTCCTCAAAGCTGAGGACCAAACAAACAAACAAAAAAATGCTGTTATGTTCTGAAACTGTAATAAGTGTCTTGCAACAACTAAAATGCCACAAATGAAGTGCTTCAGCCATACCCTCAAATATAGTATCACATAACTTTCAGAATGGCAGTACTACACTACCATATCAACATCTGCAGATTGTGCCCAACTAACCCCATCTGCCTAGAGCAGTCACCCCCTTCACACCTTCCTAGATATGCCACAGTAAGTGGACACTTGGTTTGGCTATTACCAGGACATTGTTCCTGAGTCAGGAATTCCTGGACAATGATCTGTATGGATCTTTGATGAATGCCAAACCTGAAATTTCCTCCCTTATTACTCCACCAGTGGTCAATGTAGGTATGTGTTAGCCTAGAGCTAGCCTCAGTGGGTTAGTTATGGTTGCTTTTAACTGAGTTATTCACATTTTATTTGTTCTAGATTTCCTCCCATCTCCAGTGATGCTGAAATCCATTCAGATGTCCATTTTTTTTATGGTCAGAGTCATCTTGGTAATACCTTATGGACCCATTTGAGGAGATTTCAGAGAAACCCACACATCAGACTTTACAAACTCTGAAACTAATAACTTGTCTGCTCCATGGTCACTGATAGAGACCAGATATTTTGTTACAGGGTATTGGGTTTTCTATCATCCTTTAAGAAGCCATCTGCTAAAAAAACATAAAAGATAAATGGAAAGGCATCTTCACAATGACTATATAACATAATGCTGATTTGTTCTCTGCTCTTGAGCCTAATGTATATTTTATTTATTTACTTATTTTTCAATTCTGTTGACCCTTTTCAGCTATGACCTAGATACAGAAATGTCAGTTTTCAGTAAAAGTCCAAACAAGGTATGTTACATAATATACTATGCACAAAAAAAATAAAAACAATGAAGCATGCTGAGAACAAATATAGAAATTTATATATAGTTATAAAAGAGATTAACATTTTTCACATTCAAAGCTCTGTTTCTTAAACTGTATCACAAAAGAATATACAGTTGACTTCCTAAAAGAGAATATCTTTTAAAGATGTTTTAATGCATTTGCAGTATTGTTGCACTTGGCATCATTTATTAGGTCAATCAGCAGCATGGGCCCTGCTCTGGAGAAGGCTTTTCCTCCTATTTTTAGGTTGAATCTGAGCCTTGAAAGTGTAAGCAAGTTATATTGACTGTTTAACTGTGTAAGTTTGGTTTTGGAAGCATTTTCCTTTTATAAGGAGGACAGAATCCTGTTATAAATAGTTTGAATACAAGTGCTCTTAACAGGGTGGGGAGGCTGTATTTGGTACTGTGAGCCTGTGCATTGCCTGACATACTCCACAATGGCGTGTTCCTTGGCCAGCTAGAGTGTAAATTTACATATCTTTAATTCTGTGGACTGTAATTTTTTAACAGTTTTAGCCAGAATGCATGCAAAGTAGAGGTATATTCCAATTTAGCAACTAGAACATTTTTAACTATAGATTTATGGAAAGCAGGGTACAGTAACTGGGGTATTGTGTAGCATAGTTTTAATTGAGAAAGAACTTTGGCACTAATTTTGTCTATGTGATTATTGAAGCTCAAGAGGGAGTCCAGTGTTATGCCTAGAAATATCTGCTCTTCTACATTGGGAAAAGTACTGCCTTTTGCATATTGAATTATTAGTTCTGGTAATGATTGAAATTTCTTTAAACTAGAGAAAAAGTATGACATGAATTCTGGCAGAGCTGACTGGCAGTCTGTTTGCTTGTAGCCAAGCAAAGAGGTCAGAGGATTTTGATTGCAGTGGCTGGTAGTACGGCAGTCATGATGCTAAATAAGTTCCATGTGCTTGATCATAGAGTAGGCCATAGCTGATAATATATTTGAATAGTTATAAAGTATTTTTTCAAATATTTTTGTTAGGGGACACAAGTTAGGTATGGGGTTGGTAGTGTTTAAGTTTAGAGGGTGATTGTACCTTTGCTAAGTGGTATGATGCTAGCTAGCATGCTTGAAGGCAAATAGGACATTAGTGGTTTTAAGTAATACATTATATATGTGTGTATGTGTGACAGGTTTGGCAACATGTTTAGCAAACATTGCTTGTTGGAAAGTTTTGACCCAGGGTTCAGTTATTTTTCCCTTCAGGTATAGTTGATTGCAATAGTTAATTTTCACACTGGGCAGATTGTGTCTCCCTTCTTTTCTCTTAAAAGTCTGCAAGGCGTTCCTTGGTAGATAGGACATGCCTTTCTCCTACACAGTCATCTTAGCAAAGCTGTTCCCAATGAGGTATATGCTTTGATTCTGATAAACTAACCCTTTCTCACTCCTTCCAACTGAGCTGGCAGTATCTGCTGATCTGAAGTTTGTGACAGTGAAAGTCCTCCTCTTGGTAGCTGTGATTTTTGCCAGAAAGATTTCTGAATTGCAAGCATTACTTGTTAGTTTTCCATACCTGTGTTCTCACAGGGTAAGGGTTTCCTTGAGGACCAATCAATTATTTATGCCCAAGGTTGAACTCTAATCAAGTGAGCTTCTGTATTCAAATCTAAAAGATTTCCTTCCACATTGTATGGATGTCCAGAGTAAAAGGAGTTATTGAGTGGACAAGACTAGATATGTTTGAAAGAATTTTCAGTTGTTTCTTTCCTTTGCCTCCCAGAATATAGGGCAAGTAGTTACTAACCACTCTTTGGCTCACTGGTTATCAGACTGTATCTGTTTTGTCTACCAGAGGTTTGGAAATGTTCTGATATAGTTACATGACTAGCCACCTAATGGTGTAAGCATTGGTTCTATGTGATTTGGTCGCACTGACTAAGGTTAATGTGACACTCTTAGCCCATATAAAAATGGGACAATGGGGTGGGCAACAATGACAACTTATCACACTGTCAGCACTGTGCCTGTTTTAGTGGCATTTTTCCTTAGGACATCCTTGAATGTCACCAGCATAGCAGCATTTTTGTCCTACCTGGACACATTAGCTGGACACTAGTGTCCAGGATTTCATCTTCACTGGAGGGTGCTTTAATTAAGGACCTGCTTCTATGGTGCAGCATCTGAGAAGGATTAGCTAGAAATACTTCCAAAAGGTTAATGAAATATAAATCTTTCTAGCAGATAAATGTCATACAGTTATGGTAATGGTAACGATTTTTTGAAGAATACAGATTTCATTAAAAAATTGACCCAACATTCTTCTATTGGAGTCGGGAAAGGTCTGTTGACTAGATTACTATTTTTTCTTATGCTAGCTTGGTCAAAAAATGGAGAATGGAGGAGAGAAGAAGGAGACATATGGATGTATTGGAAATGGGATGCAAATGTGGCCTGCCTAAGTTATAGCTGCTGAAATGAACATATGTGGCTTCTATCATAAAGGTTAACATCATCATCATCATCATTTAAGCGTTTAAGGTGGAGGTGGGGTTACATCAAGGATTAGCTCTGAGCCCTTTCTTATTTGCAATGGTGATGGACAGGTTGACAGATGAGATCAGACAGGAGTCCCCGTGGACTATGATGTTTGCAGATGACATTGTAATCTGTAGTGAGAGTAGGGAACAGGTGGAGGAGACCCTAGAGAGATGGAGATATGCTCTAGAGAGAAGAGGAATGAAGGTCAGCAGGACTAAGACAGAATATATGTGTGTGAATGAGAGGGAGGATACAGGAATGGTGAGGATGCAAGGAGTAGAGGTGGCGAAGGTGGAGAAGTTTAAATACTTGGGGTCAATAGTTCAGAGTAACGCTGAGTGTGGAAGAGAGGTGAAGAAGAGAGTACAGGCAGGATGGAGTGGGTGGAGAAGAGTGTCAGGAGTGATTTGTGACAGACGAGTACCTGTAAGAGTGAAAGGGAAAGTCTACAAGAGGGTAGAGACTAGCTATGTTATATGGGTTGGAGACAGTGACATTGACAAAAAGGCAGGAGTTTGAGCTGGATGTGGCAGAATTAAAGATGTTAAGATTTGCACTGGGTGTGATGAGGGTGGACAGGATTAGGAATAAGTATATTAGAGGGTCAGCCCAGGTTGGAAGGTTTGGAGACAAAGCCAGAGAGGCAAGATTACGTTGGTTTGGACATGTGCTGAGGAGGGATGCTGGGTATATTGGGAAAAAGATGCTAAGGATGAAGCTACCAGGTAACAGGAAAAGAGGAAGGCCTAAGATAAGGTTTATGGATGTGGTGAGAGAGGACATGCAGGTGGTTGGTGTGACAGAGCAATACGCAGAGGACAGGAAGAAATGGAAACAGGTGATCTGCTGTGGCGACCCCTAACAGGAACAGCCGAAAGAAGATGATGATAAAGGTTAACAAAGGACCAAATTCTCCAAACAGATCTAGCTTTAAGATAAGTGCATAACTTTGATTTATTTCTGTACTAGCAGTGTTAATTTATTTACATTTTACCTTCAGAAATTCTTGGAAGAACTTTCTTGAAGCGTTGCTCTATTTTATTAAAATATGTCCTTGTGAAGTTAAGAGCCCTCAGTTTTAATTAGATCTACTTTGTAGTTAAACTGATTGTGAGCCACACTGGTTTTAATCTCTTTTTCTCAAATGTCTATTCAGTTCTAGATGTAAGATCCTGTCTCTTATGATGTGTATTAGAGTTTCATAGCAAGTTTTATGAGTAAAGTCAACTGGAGCCAGTCTAGATGCATCTATAATATTTACTACCATGACAGCAACTGGTGAAAAAGAAAGGATCACATGACACTGATTATGCAGGTTAGCCTTATGGGTACTGTTAATTAACGTGATACTGGGGAATTTATTGTAATGTACAGAACACTAGGTATGGAATATACAGACTTTATAAGTAGTGCTGGGTACAGTATGTTAAGGTAGCCTGGCTCTGTGGCACAGAGGGAAGAAGTGCTGATTATGACCTACATTAGCTGAGTGTGTAGTAGTTTGGTCACTGGAGGACCTGGTTGGAGGAGGGTTGCAGTGAGCGGCTAATGTCACTTAACCTACTGGTGGGATGGAGGGTATCTGGCCAACTACAGTGCCAGCACCTCCTGGTTAAGAGGTGCATGGCATGTGGCATACAGGCAGGGGATGTGTGCTTGGGTTTGCCAAACCACACTGTCCCAGTAGCCTTCACTGGGTAAAGGCAGAAATGTGTGTGTTTACAGAGAAAGACATAGCAGGATACGGCGAGAGGTTTGGTCTGTAACAGCAAAAACCTGATGACAGCCTAGATGATGACCTCCAGTGATTGGCTCTACCTCCACTGGGAAAAGGAGTAAATGAGTGAATCAGTCACAAAAGGGATGGCTCATAAGCAGAATGAAAAAAATGTCAAAAAATTAAAAAACGTGTACTACATTATGGAAATCATGGGCATATGCACTGGATTAACATGCTGTATCATAATGCATCAAATTTAAACATTACTATATACGGCTATGTATGGCAAGGAATATTATCTGTGTTTCCTTCCACAACAGACAGCATTGTGTTCTCATCTTGATTTGTCTTCCAAATTGAGTGGTTCTGCAGTCATGGCTGTAATGTAGTCATATCATATAATGTGATGTCACTATCAGAAGAGTTATGTGAGGCACAGACAGGTACTGTCATGTTCAGACTAACCTCACAAATCAAACATGGTTTCTCTGTCACATACTTTTAGCAGCTCCTGGTATAAATCCAGTATGCCACTCCATCTCACTGGTATTTCATAGCTGTCAGATTAAGAGTATCTGGTTTACATAAATGCTTTCTACTGCACCTTAGCAAATGTCTAATTACTCTGTATCATGTAGGATAAAAAGGTATCTTTCTCAACTGAACGTCTGTTATGTAGGTTTTGCACTCTCCCAGTCTTTCCCTGGAAGAAGGCCAGCAACTGTCTAGCTATCTTGTCACTTTTCCTTCTGTCAGGATCTTTGCTAAGACCATTAAATATCTGGTATGTGCTGTTGCCACTACAGCACTGACAAGGTAGATAACGGTGTATGCAATCTTCTCCCAATCATCAGCTGAGAAAGTGAGCATTTCTATATTCAAGCAAAAGTGCCAGTCCTGTTTTGAGCTGGCAGTGTATTTCCTCATACTGTGATTAATGGCCTGCATCACTTTGTATTTGCCCGTTAGATTGTGGATATCTTGGACTGGGCATGTTATATTTGAATTGTCATTTCTTTAAAAAATGAGAGTTCCTGGCTTGCAAATGGTGGACCGTTGTTAGAAGTAATGTCTAGAATCTAATGCAGAAACAAAAATCAATAAGAAGCTCAGTAAATGCCCTAGATAATGTATCATGAAAAGGCACACCCTATGGATAATAGTTAACACAGATTTGGATATGACAGTTCTTAAACTAAAATAAGTCAGTAGATAATTTGCTCTGTGGACTGTCTGGCATTTCAGAGGGAAACATTTCTTTGATATTGATTTTATGAAATGTATTACAAATCTGACAGTTTCACACAAGCAGTTTGATTTGATAAGACATCAAACCAAAACATGATGTCTCATGCCATCTCCTTGCACTCTTGTTACTCTTAGATCTAGTCTCTCTAGGATCTAGCTACATAGCTGGTTGGTTGCTGCTGTTTTTAACTGAAAACAGATAGATTGTGAAAGTCACAGGATGTAGAATGAGTCAAGTATAGCTTAAGTACTTTGAGAAGAGCTGGTCACACAGTGAGGTCTGTAAGCTACAATGTTGCTGAATCCAAATGTTTCTTCAGAGTTCCACAAGAGTTGGCCCCTGCCATTTGCAATAAAATAAAGACGTGGTAAACACTCAAAGACTACATCCAAAAAAGATGCTTATGACTGACACCTTTCCAAATACTCAGTGAGATATTTATCCTGCAAAATCAGATATTTCTCTTAAAAAAAAAAAAAACTCAAAATCAGAGCAAATGACTGGCATAATAAAAACTTAATTTTATATGATTTGATTGTTTTATTGTTTCGTATCATACTAAGACATTTCAAATATACAGTATCTTTTATGATCCAATTACAGGAAAGTTAGAAAATATTTCTTGTCCTATTATTTCAGGATATTTGCAGTTTTTCTATGTTTTCATAGAGCACACAATTGCTAATATAGGGACTGCCTGGATAAAGGCAAGCGATAACCCCAAATTATTATGAATAACAGCGAATGTTTTGAACGTGTTTTTCTGTGTGCGCTTGTGTGTTGATTATACGTTAACTCTTGATCAAATCCTACTATAGAACCACTACCCATAGTGGAAGAGTGACTGCCCATTGTGAGTGGCAGAACTAGGATTCTCTGAAACTGGTTCAGTGTCTGGTTATTAAGAGTGTTGGTTGATAATTCAAAGAAATGTGTCCCATTAACATCTAAAGAGGGCCACTTGTATATAACAGTCTACCACTTGTGTATTCTGCAGCTTCCACTTTCCAAAGAATAACGACAATTCTCTGACTTGAAAGTATTGGTGTAGCTGGATGATTTATTAATGACTGGGAAGACAGAAAGTGAACACTCAGTAAAGTCCTGCTAAAACTATAAGAATGTGGCCTGAAAGTTAAAAGTTCATACTCAGATTCATAGACAGCTTACATGCTTCACAAATATGTGCAAGTGGTTTTGTGTGGCATCCAAGGAGACCGGATTGATAGATCTTCCCCCCTCCAACTGCTCAGTAGAGCAGCCTTGCACTACTTAGCAGTAATGCTTTCAGAGCTACACATAATTGTTGTAGTCCAGCGGCATATTTAAACTAGGCTAGTACATATCCTGCTCTACAAGAACACCAGTAATCTGGCAGTTCATACAAATCCATAATGCACAGGATTGATGCAGGGCATTGTGCAGCATATTTGAGTATATGCTGTAATTCAGCCATGTACATTTATGCATTTCAGATTACATTGCACTTCTTACCTAGATTGGCAGTGTGTGGTTACTGGGGCAATGTGCATGTGTTTAGTGCGACTGTATGTGCATGAGTATTTATTGTGATGGTATGTTTGTCTGGTTATTGGGGTATTGTTTAAGTGGCTAGTGTGTCTTGTATGTATTTAAGTGCTTATTGTGAAAATATATATATATGTGTGAGCCCGTATGTGCTTTGATGCCTGCAGTCTGATGTGATCTACAGCTGAATTTAATGGGAAACCATTGATGCAGTGTTCTGACCCTAGATGACCATATGTATGTATATCTATGTGAGTGTCTCTATATGTCTGCCTATATCTGGGGGTATCCATGAGTTTGGGTGTTTGTCTGCTGTCTTGCAAGTATGTGTGCTATTTGCACATGATGATGGGGGTAGTTAGCGGAGTAGCTGGCCAGCCTACTGATTTGAGTGATTTATACTCAAGCAAAACCTATTTTAATGCAATCCATGACCATACATTTTATGAATCACATTGATTTGGAGAAGTGCAACTCATTATATTGGTACAGGAAGATTTGCACTTCTGTGCACCTTGACAACTTTCCCAAAGTTTGCAGAACATGCCAGATTTTTCTTAATGCTTTTGTCCTCATAAAATTTTTGATTTCTGATAAATCATTAAATATTACTGTCAGTCAATAATGCAGACAATAGGGGATGTGCATGTGACTGCACATGGAAGAGAGCATCTAGAAGTATAGTTCTGACCCCATGCAATGGAGTTTGTGAATATTCCTTCTGATGCTGGCTTCCTGGTAAGCTCAAACAGTGGGAAATTGAATATAATACCTTGAAAATTATTTTTGTGACAAGGTTGCCTTCTTTGTTGGGTCCGTAGCATCTGAGTGCTACCACTATCTGTGGGAAAACCTATGCCAGGGCCCAGCAGCATGGCAGACAGAAATATCTCTGTGGCGGCCAGTATCAAAGCCATTTACCCTGTACTACTCATGGACAGATGCAGCACCTAAATGCTTTATCCCATGCATGGGTCCCCTCAAATTATCTTTGGTATGATCCCAATTATTCTCATTTGGGGTAGTATACAATTATCAACAATGTGATGGGTAACGCCAATCTCTAACCAAATGATAATAGTGAGCACAAAAAGGGAAACTGGCTAAGCTTAAAATGGTGCACAAGAGCAGCTAGCCTAATACTAACCTATGAACCTATTAGATCCAAGCTAGAATGGTTGACAAATTGCTCAAAGCCACAGCTATGGATGTGGCACTGATTAAACAAACTGTGGTCTCACATGAAGGCAAACTGCAAAAGACTGACAGTGGTTACAGAATGATAAGTCTCCATGCACGAATATCAGGTAATCATATCACAATACATGGGAAGCAATCAGGATTTGCTGGAGAGCAAGGAATAGTTAGCACTGAAGCTTGATGATCTTGAAAATTGCAGCAGGTGAAATAACATCTAGACATTGGGCTTTGTGAGATGGTGGAAAGTGCCTGTCTTCTGGAATCCATTAAGAAGGAGGTGACCAGGCTCCTTAAAACATCAACCCCTCCTATTATTGAATGTGCACACAGGATTAATTCTAAGTTGCAGCACAATAATAATGCTCCTCAGCATTTCATATTCAGATACCTGGACTATAATGCCAGTGAAACCATTCCGCAGAGGGCTAGGGAGCCAAGTAGTAGATGTTCTTCATGTTTCACTGCTGCAGTCATCACATTTGGGTTATCCCTGCCAGGGTAGCCCTCCGCCGGCCCGAATACTAGAGACTTAGTATTTCTCCGTCGGTTGCTGTCACTTGAGGACTGATGTCAGGTCATCAGTAGTATAAAGTAAGGCAGCCGACACCATTACATCAGTCTTTCTTGCCATGGAGCCTGAAGCAGAAGCAGTTCACATGAGTGCCGGTCAGCCGCTTCCTGAGTTTTCGTCTACCGAATTGAAGTTGAAGTCTTCTAAAGCTAAGTACCCCATTGGGGATCCTTTTTTCTTGCACTAACCGATGTCAGAAAAAGTTAGTAATTGTCTCGACTGTGGAAAACAAATACCACACCGAGACTTCCACTCTTACTGCATCACTTGTTTAGGCCCAGACCATGACGTCTCTCATTGTCACTTCTGTGCTTTGTTCAATGCCAGAACTATCCATGTTGGGCCCTTATTGTAGCCAGATATTTTTGCTTTGGTAAGCCATTCGACAGCAAATCTTCCAAAAAAACATAAAGATAAAGACAGAGACAGACCACACAGGTCCAAACCTACCGACAACACTTCCGTTAAACTAGTCTTCAGTTCTCCAGTACTCATTGAGGCAGTTTTGCAGCCCCTGATGCCTGCTTCTGTTGATTCGCAGGCTGCTACTGAGACGCTTTTGGAGTATGGTATGCCGCAAAACTCTTCTTCAACTAAGGATCCTGCGGTCGTCTCAACCTTGGAAGGGTCTGGAGCTGCTGAGCAGGCACCAGCTTCCAAGGAAGTCCTTTGCACTACAAAATCTTGACACAAACTGACGTCTTCTTTCGTGACTACCGTTCTTTCTAAAACTACCAAGTTTCTTAGGCCCAGGGTAGGAACCACACCCAAGAAACCGATGACCCACTCTCGGGTGCCTGCTACCTTGCCTCAGTCTCAAATGCTTAAAATGCCAGAAGACTTTATCATGCTGATCAGGGGAAGCCAAGCTACCCCCTCTGAAAGGAAAAGAGATCTGTCCACTGTAATTTTGTCTGAAAAAGAGTCAGATGAATCTGATGTATCTGAATATGAAGACATGCAATCCCTCTCCACTTATGAGGATTCTGATGCAGAGGATTCCATTCCTTCAGCCTCTCCCCCAAGAGGATTTTTCCTTTGGGGAAACCCTGCATACCTGAAGGGAGCATTTCCAATGGGAGAATCAGGACTGGCTTCAGTCTAAAAAGAGACTCAGGGAATTCCTAGATCTTCCACAACACAGACCATTGGCCATCCACCCAGTCCTGGATGTTGTGGAGGATGTTTTCCTCAAATCCACCTTAAACCCTGATGCCCTTCCCCCTGCTCCCAGAAAACCAGGCAGGTACTATAGAGTCCCTAACTCACACAAATAACTTTTTAAAAATCCTACAGCTGACCCTGAGATAATTTCTCAAAGACCAAAAGGAATTAAAGCAACCTCTACTAAGAATCCCACCCCATCAGACAGGGATTCCCAAGCATTGGACAGATGGGGTAAGAAAGTATACACTTCAGCTACTCTTGCTATCAGGGCACTAAATTGTTAATGCATTCTGCAAGTCAAGTAACTAAACACACCTTGCACTGTGGTTTTGAAGCCCTAGAAGCTTCTTGCAGAGGAGCAGTCACTGCACCTGTCATTAGAAGGCATGCATGGGTTAAGGAACAGCCCCTGCCAGATCATGTGAAATCTAAATTGTTGGATGCCCCCTTGCAAAAAGATAATTTATTTGGCACTAAGGCAGAAGAGGTCTTAAAAAAAGATGGAAGAAAAAGCAAAATCTATGCAAACAGTTAAGGATTTCTTGCAGGTCCAGCCCCCCTATGTTCAGTAGACATTGTCTCTCCAAACACTGGTCCTTTCCTGCTCCCAGTAAACTGGCCCAGCCTAGGCCCCATGGAAGCAGACCCCCCCCCAGACAGGTTCCCCAGGGAATGCAGAGATCTAAGCAGTGGACTACCTCTACTTAAAAACCAGGGAGTTCTAAGCCACCCCCTTATGGTAAGAACTCACAATGACTCACCTCCTCCACCCCCTCCCTTTGCCTACCTTCACTTACCCCTAGGAGGAAAACTCTCCTTTCACTCAAACACCTGGGCCATCATTACCAAGGACCACTGGGTTCTGAACATTGTGTCTCAGGGATACATATTTTCCTTCCACACCCTTCCAACTCCAAAAGGGTTCCCATATTTACCATCAAATCAGTGGGCAGAAGCTCAAAATCAAATCCTTTCCCTGCTCTCTATGAGGGCAGTAGAGCACGTTCCTGCAGAACAGATAGGCCAAGGTTTCTACTCCAGACTTTTTCCTGGTGCCCCATCCTTGATCTATCCATTCTAAACACTTTCCTGGTGATCCCAAAATTCAAAATGCTCACCCTCCATCAGCTGCTACCCATGCTCTCCAAGGACGCTTGGCTAGCCACCTTAGATCTAAAAGAGGCCCACCTCCACATTCCTATCAGGGAATCATGCAGGAAATACCTCCACTTCAGGGCAGGACCTCAACACTTTCAGTTCTCTGTGCTTTCCTTTGGCTTATCTACTGCTCCCAGAGTTTTCACAAAATGTCTGGCTCCAGCCATTGCCTTTTGCAGACAAAGAAATATTCAAATTTACCCATACTTAGACGACTGCCTTATTCAGGCAGACAGCCAGGAGAAGCTGCTGTAGCACCTGGCCTTTGTAAAGACGCTACTAACCTCCCTAGGGTACACAATCAACAAAAAGAAATCCAAAGAGGTGCCCACCCAAAGGATAATCCTCCTGGGAGCAAGTCTGGACACAGCTTCTCAGATGGCATACCTTACTCCAGAGAAACAAGTTTTCCTGACAGCCTACTTCTTACAACTAGCCACCAGGCCCCAACTAACTGCAAGGAAGATCCTGCAAGCTCTGGGGTTCATGGCATCTTGCATACTACTCATTCCACATGCCAGACTGCATATGACTGCATATATAAGGAAACTTCAGTGGTACCTAAAGAGCCTTTGGTGCCAACACTCTCAAGACCTGGAAACTTTTCTACCTATAATTCCCTGCCTCAGAAAAGATTTTATTTGGTGGGCAACAGCATCCTCCCACAACAAGGGAATACCTTTCTCCCCACCCATTATCACTCAGACCCTCACCACAGATGCATCAGAATATGCTTGGGGTGCACACCTAGATGGCAGGTGCATACAGGGCCAATGGAGCCCACAGCAAATCCCTCAGCACATCAGTCAAAAAGAGATGATGGCTGTGCAGCATGCCTTGATAGCTTTCAAGCCCCTTCTCTCTCCAGGGCTCTGCTGATCAAAACAGACAACACCACGGTGATGTGCTACATCAACAAGCAGGGATGGACTCACTCCTACCCTCTATGCAGGCTGGCCATGACCCTTTGGCACATAGCCTCTGCCATGCAACTACATCTGTTAGCACAGTTCCTACCAGGCTCTCTCAACTCTCTGGCAGACCAGTTAAGCAGAAATCTTCTGGACCCACACGAGTGCCAACTCAGCAGAAGTACCTTTACCCTAATTACTTAGAAATGGGGAACTCCAAAGGTCGACCTCTTTGCCTCCCACACCAAGCATCAGCTCAGCAAATGCTGCACCAGGAAGCATCACTGCATGGCTTAGAAAGTGGATGCCCTGTACTTCCCCTGGGTCAGTCTGTCCATCTATGCCTTTCCTCCCCTACCTCTCATCCCCAGGGTACTGCTCAAAATCAGGGAGAAAAAAACAAGGACCATACTTATAGCTCCAGACTGGCTCCGGCAGCACTGGTACCCCTTGCTGCACAGCCTGTCCTCGCTGCCCCCATGGCATCTTCCTCAGATTCCAAACCTCCTGAACCAGAGGGAATGGGAATTCATGCATCCCCAATTGCAGACACTCAGTTTGGCAGCTTGACTTATTCCCTAACCTCGAATCAATCTGCCAACCTCAGTAAACAGGTTCTGGATGTTATCCATGAGGCCAGATGTCCTAGCACCAGAAAGTCTTATGCTGATAAATGGAAAAGGTTCTGCACCTGGATCCAGGCTAAGGGAGCCAATACAGCATGGCCCTCCCTCCCTCTCTTCTTTGATTACTTCGTTGACCTACTACACAGTGGACTCTCTTTCTCATCTATAAAAATTCATTCCTCTGCTATTTCTGCTAATTTTCCCACTGAGCAGTCCCTTTTCTCAAACCTTTTGATCAAACAGTTCCTAAGAGGGGCTAGCAACTTGAGGCCACCCAGAAGGGCACCAACACCAGCTTGGGACCTTAACTTTGTATTGGAAAAGCTCACCCTGCCCCCTTTCGAACCAGCTTCTTCTGGAGAGCTAAAATTTCTCTCCTGGAAGACAGCATTCCTTCTGGCCATCACTTCAGCCAGAAGAGTCTCAGAGCTGCAAGCACTCATGGCTGTGGAACCCTTCATCATCTTCCATGCAGACAGGGTATCCCTCAGAACTAATCCATCCTTCATGCCCAAGGTCGTGTCCAGTGTGGCTCTCAACCAATCCATTCATTTGCCCACCTTTTTTTCCTAATCCCCAGAACAAGGGGGAAAGGATTCTTTACTCTCTCGATGTGCACAGAAAGTTCAGATTCTATCTAGACAGGACTAAATTCTTCAGAAAGTCTGATCAATTGCTGCTTAGCTTTGCTACAGGGGCAGAAGGCAAAGCCATATCCAAACAAATAATTTCCAAATGGATAGCATACTGCATTAATTTCTGCTACAAACAGCATAGAAAGCATCCTCCCAAGGAGGTCAGGACACACTCCACCAGAGCAGCCCCCACCTCTGCGGATTTCCTCAGAGGAGTCCCCACCAGGGACACCCCGGAGGCTGCCTTCTGGACATCTGTTCACACTTTTACCAAGCATTACCACCTAACCCCTCTTCTCCAAATCTAAGGCAGGGTTTGCCTCTGCAGTCTTGCAAGGCATCCTAGCCAGCCCCTAGTTTCATTGACTGCCTCCACCCATTTCCTCAGCTTTGGGAATCAACCCAAATGTGATGGCTGCAACAGTGAAACACGAAGAACATAGTACAGCTGTGTACACTTACCATAATCTAGATGTTAGAGTGTATTCACTGTTGCAGTCCTGGTTACCCTCCCTCCATCCCCCTTTCTTCTCTTTCTGCTTTTATTACCTTTCTAACTTGCTGTTCTCCTTTCCTTACAAGGGACATATTGGTATTTATTTTCCACTGGTGGGGTTTCTTTCACCAGAACCTGGACTCCTACTTGGGGGCTCCTGACAGGTTAGGGCAAGAAAAAATGATGTAATGGCATCGGCTGCCTTACTTTATACTACTGACGACCTGACATCAGTCCTCAAATGACAGCAACCGACACAGAAATACTAAGTCTCTGGTATTCAGGCCGGCCGAGGGCTACCCTGGCAGGGAAAATCCAAATGTGATGACTGCAACAGTGAATACACTCGAATATCTACATTTATGCTAAGTGTTCACAGCTGTACTTTTCATGCTTGTTCTTACAAAGCTGCATTTTGATGCAATAGTCTATTTTTCTTTTAACTGTCTGTCTAAATTAGAATAACATTTAAAACTTCACTGATTTTGAGCCTTTGTCCCACATTACTTTTGGGGTTTGTCCTTGATTTTTGAACAAAAGAGTGGAGAGTTGTGGACTGATGCAAGTTGCATATTGAATGTCTGGATCATGTGGGAAACAAAAAACAAAAGATTTCATTAGTCTAGTTGAGATTGAAATCAGTTTTACTAAAAAACATTATTATTGAAGGACAGTTTCACTGAAAAAAAAAACAAAAAAACTCTGACACTTATTTGTTTTCTGATTAATTTTCAGCTTTTTTACTTGATTTGTAGGTGTTTATGCTTAATGT
Source organism: Protopterus annectens (assembly GCF_019279795.1). Lineage (NCBI taxonomy): Eukaryota > Metazoa > Chordata > Ceratodontiformes > Protopteridae > Protopterus > Protopterus annectens. Next base: position 1,438,174,596 of record NC_056746.1, on the reverse strand, counting down.
GTATGCTTTCCTAGTTAGTTTACTCAATAATTAGTTTTTGTTGCAGCAGAATTTTGCAAATCTGCTTTTTATTTAATTTTCAACATATTTGCGCTTTCCTCATGACATTCTGACCACAATGGTAATATTTATTTATTTATTTTTATTTATTTTACATTTGTTGACTGGGACAGTCCAACTGGATATATGTCCATTTTCAGCGGGGCCCCGGGGTGAAAAGCTCCAAACACAACATACAGAAAAGAATACTACAGGAAAAATCATAATATCAATACATGTTGCAAACAGTTTACATACTGTTCAGTCAAGCAAGTTATACATTCAATCATTATTAAACTTATATAAGTATCTAAACTAACAATTATGTCACAGCTTGTATGTAGTATAAAGTACTGTTTGGCACACAATTATAGAAAGGAGCTAGTCAGGATTAGAATAAGGACATAACCAGTGTGTTAAAAATGTTGTCTGAGACTTTTTTTGAATTGAGTTAGTGAGGATACTAGAGTAAGGTTAGCAGGAAGGGAGTAAGTTTTGCCGACAGAGATGGCAAACAGGGAGTCCCCAGCTGAGTTACTGGTTTTGAATATTTGAACTAGCAGTCTGTTAGATGAGTGAAGTGGCCTGAGGTTACTATAGGGGCTAATGATGTTTTTAAGTGCAGGCATATTTTCAGATTGGTTGAGTACTTATATGCCAGTATAAGCTGGTTGTATTGTGGCTAGGTAATTCAAGCCACCCTAGAAGATGTAGGTAATGACAGTGGTGTGTTCTAAATGCCGTGCCTGTGACAAATCTAGCAATGTGGTTATAACAGCTAGAGAGCTTGCTAAGGTCAGATTTGTTCAGACTGGTGAATAAAGGGGAGGCATAGAGAAGGGTAATGAGTAGATGGGAACAGGCAATAGCAGTTCTAGCAAGTGGAGTAAGAAACGTTTTAATCTTATAAAGGGAGCCGCATTTTTTATTAATGGTTTTGATAGTTTGATAGTTTGGTTGACATGCATATCAAATTTAAAGTTATCATCTACTATAACACCTAAGAGTTTAGTTTGGGCTTCTGGGGAGATAATGGTGCCATTATTAGATTTAATGGTAAAGAATAGTGATGAGGACCTACGAGTGGGGAAAAAGTAGCAGCTTTGTTTTGTTAGGGTTTAAGATCAGATGATGATTAGAGAGCCAATTTTCAATAGTGTTAAACGTATTCTGGGACAATGTCATTAGTTTCATCTGGGAGGTGGCTGAGCAGATTAAAGTGGAGTCATCTGCATATTGAATGCAGGTTGCATCTGAGATAACAGAGTGGAGGTCATTAATAAAGATAGAGAAAAGAAGAGGTCCTAGTATAGAGCCCTGGGGGACTCCTAGGGTGATGGGTAGAAGGGAGGATAGTTTGTCCTGCCATAGGATGGCCTGTTGTCTACCACAGTGGTAGGATTGAAACCATTGGAGAGTGTGGTTATCTAAGGAGAAGGCCTTCAAAGTATGGATGGGTTTTTGGTGGTTAACCATATCAAAGGCCTTGGAGAGATCAAGAAAGAGGGCTGAGGTTAGTTTGTTATTATTTTGATTATGGTTTATGACATCGGAAAAGGAGAGGAGAGCTGAGGTAGTACTATGGAATGGCCTAAAGCCATGCTGAGAGCTAGCCAACAGATTGTTTGGATAAGATAGTGCAGGAGTTGTTTATGGATGCATTTCTCCATAATTTTAGCCACCGGTGACGGAATAGCTATGGTTCTGAAGTTTGACAGTTCAATGGAGCTACCTCCTTTATGGAGTGGTATAACATGGGATATTTTCCATATGGAGAGGATGGTAGCTTCAGATATGGTTCTATTGATTAAGATGGAGATGGGGTAGATACTCTGCAGGGAGGAGATCAGCAGATAGGGTGGTTGGCTTTAATTTCTTAATTAGGGCACAAATAAGTGATATAGGTACTGGTTGAAAGCTAAAGGAAAGTTGGGTACTGGGTATAGCAGCAGTTCAATTAGAGCAACTGGCAGTTAGCTGACTAGCTAGGGACTGGATAATCTCTGTGAAGAAACTATTAAATGTGTTGCCAACTTCCTCCAGGGTTTTATGGTTGGAAGATGAAGGGATTGGAGTGGTGGTTTGACCTGGGTGAAGGATTTTGTTTATTCCTGCCCAGAATTTTTGAAGTTTGTTTTGATGTTTCTGTTGAAGATGGCAGTAAATTTTGTTTTGTCTAACATAACAGATTTCTTTGTGTCATTCCTTAATTGCCGATATCTTAGTTGATCTTGTGGGTTTTTGTGGCACGCCAAGTAGTCCATGCCTTGTTTCTAAGTAAGATTTTTAATTTGGCATCTTTTGAAAGCCATGGTGCAATTTTTGCTTTGGTTCTAATAGAGCAAGCAGAAGTGTGAGAGTCCAGGATGGCAAGGAAATTGGTATTAAAGTATGCTACAGTTTCATCCAGTGGTAATTGTTTTAGGACTGACCAATTACATAATTTGAGTTCATTTTGGAAATTGGTGAGGTTAAAGTTCCTATTATTTCTTATAGTTTTGTAGATGAGCTGGTGGGAGTTATCAGCCTTGTACTTAATTATGTAGGTAAGAAAGTGGTCACTTAGGTCTTCAGGGAGGGTCCCTGACTTGTACATATGGGGATGGTTATTAATAAGTATCCAGTCTAGAATACTTTCTTTGTAATTGGGTTTACCAATCCTGGTGGGGGAGAATATGATCTGTGTAAACCCATGTAGGTTTACATGGGTTGTAGTAGATTCTGAGGAACAGGTGTTCCAGTCAATGTTGAAGTCCCCGAGAACAATGGTTTCTTGGGGATAGGTACTAGATAACCAATGGAGGATGTATTCTAGTGTGTTTGAGTTATTACCTGGTAGAATGTAGCATTCTGTACATGTAGATTATGTTTATACATTTGTTTTTGTTAATTTGCAGTTTGGTTATAAGAATTTCTGCATTATTAACCTGGGGTGGTTGTAAGGAGTCCTTAGTAACATTCAGTGTAGTTTTATAAAGTATAGCTACCCCACCACCTCTCCTAGTATGATGGTCAAATCTGAGTATGTTGTACCCTGGTGGTAATACCTCGCTATCTGTAGTTGCCAGTTTTAGCCAAGTTTCTGTTAGACATAATCTATCAGGCGAGTGAACTGCCAAAAGGGCATGCAGGTTATGGACCTTATTATTTATGTTTCTAATATTTAAGTGGCAGACCAGAAATGAATTTGGGGATCTATTTGAAGGTATTATGTTAGGGGGATTAGTAGTTTGGGAGCTAAAGTCAGCAGGTGAGGATGGGCCAGAGTTAGGGTGGATGTCTCCATCCATTGTGAGGTTGTGTTGTAAGCTAACTATGAGTTTTAGGATTTTGATTATCAGCTTTTGATAGTATTTGTTTTTGGGGCTGATATATCTGAAGCTAATAGGTTGGTAGTTTTTAGGGGTTAAGGCTTTAGTTGTGAGGGGAATTGTAAAGTTCTCTGTGTTTGATACTATTGGAGTGGAAGTTTTGGTCTTTGGGTAGTAGAATCCTAGGTGATGTTGATTTTCATAGATGGTGAGGAGATATGAAATGAGCAATAAAGGCAGGAGAAAGAATAATAGCTTTGGTTTTGGTGATAACATTGCGAATAGCTGAAGCATTATGGTGGTAAAGTATTTAAGCAGTAATATGTTAAGAAGATTAGGAAGTTTGAGGCAGGTAGGTGGAGTGTTATTAATTGGGTGGTTGTAGTTGATTGGTCATAAAAGAGGGGAGTGGTTATATAACTATAAATTTAGCACTACTGTGGGTGGGTGGAATTTGGAGGCAGCGTGGGGCGCAGAGCAAGCCCGAGCATAGTCGGGGCTTAACCAAACCACGAGTTACCTGAAGGCTGTACATGCAATGTAAGTACTTTAATGTATAAAAATTACCTGTGTCTTTAGCATTAAACTGCTGGGTTAGAGTACAGTAGCAATGGGACACAGGCTGTAAAGAAAGGGGAAAAAGAGGCTGCATGAACAGAAATGATCCCTGGAAACCTTGAGGCAGTTTGCCAGACCAAAGTAGAAGCAATCAGTTAAAGTGTGCCTCAAGACAGTGGAGCAGTTAAGAGTAGGCAATTCCTAGAGGTAAGAAACTTACACATATAATAGCAACCCAACACATGCTGCTTTATTAGGTCTGTATAGTTTTGCAGCTCTTTATATTAGCAGTTGCTAAAAAGAGAGAAGAATGGAGGGAGAAAGTTCAGGGGAAAGAGAGGGGAGTCCAGCACTATTTAATTGAGTGACTGAGCGTGCCACTAGACAAATAAGCACTAAAGTGTTTCACTATAGAAACGTGCCTAGTACAGCAGGAAGATTGATGAAACTGATAGGTCCCCTGCAGATGAGATGAAAGATTGTATTTCTTGCCACGAGGAAGCTGCAAAGTGATGAGAGCTCCAGTTAAGCAGGGTTAGTCGGGTGTACGCACTGGGAAAAATGCGAACAGCAGCTATAACAGTAAGAATAAATGTTAGGCTAGGGGTATTAGGAGGGATGTAGGACAGAAGATATATGATCACTAAGGAAGTGTCTCAGCATAGAAATAGCAGAACTAGACAGGGAGGATAGCAAACAGGGTTGTTAATAAAAAGGGCTAGAGGGAGTGAAGCAACAACAAAGATGGGGGGAGGGTGAGAAAGGAAAGTAGGAGGCTCTAAGAGAAGGCAGATTAGTACAGCAGAAGTATCAGAAATTAGGCAGAAGTAGAACACAATATATACAGTAAATCATTTTACAAAATGCCATCAATAGACATTGGTTACTGTAAGCCCTTTAAGGGAGTGTATACAAGTTTAAGAAAAAAAAATCACAACAGCGCAGTACATATCAGTTACCCTGAGTAAAATTTGCCCTACAAACAAAGCAACTTAAGTAGACATGAGGCAGTAAGTTGAACACTGTATAGCAAGTAAAAACACTTTACAAAATGCACTCTATAGCAACTGCACTATTCAGTTAACATATGTTCAGTACATTTGCTGTAACTAACAAAGTAGATAGAGACCAGACCCAGAAATACTTGCATAGAAAAGCAGTGTATCAATTGCAGTAGTGCCCAGAAAATCATACAGGCAATGCTTTAAACAGTGGCTGTGAAAATTGGAACTCAGGTTACAAAAAATGTATGGATACAGCTGGGTGTTAAAGAATCTCACAACTGCAACTGAAAGAGGCAGACCACATGGCACAGTGCTAGCACCCAGTAAAACCCAGTATAACAAAAGCAGTATACAGACAATAAAAAGTATAGAATGATCTAGCAATAACAGCTTTACATATAACACTTAAGTGGCATGCACACTTACTCGGGGAGCAGAGGAAATTCCCTTCATAAGAATGAAAAGGCTGTTTGAAAATGGCACCAGTTGTTGAGAGTGACTAAGTAACTTCAGAGAGGAAATTGATCACAGGGGAGGGGGAAATGCAGTCTAAATAGGAGGCAAAGGATGAAGGGAAAAGTAGTCAAAATACAGTAGCAATGGGACAGAGGCTGTAAAGGAAAGGGGAAAGATAGGTTGAGTGAACAGAAATGATCCCTGGAAACCTTGAGGCAGCTTGCCAGACCACAGTAGAAACAATCAGTTAAAGTGTGCCTCACATACCTCCCAACTGTCCTGAATTACTTGGGTTTTACCGAGTTTTGCGGTCCAAATAAAGGGGTGCCACGATTCCCGAGTGGTACCCCTTCATTTCTGATTTCTTTGCTTTTTTTTTTATTTTGTGAATTGATGATGGTGCGTGATAACGCCAGCTCCGTCAGCGCTACTAGCCAGTTGGAATTGAGCTCAAGGAGCTCACGTTATCATTTCCGGCTGGCTGCAAGCAGGCGGGAATTAAACAGCAGCAGCACTAATTACAGTTTCTGTGCTTTGCTGCCGAAAACAAAGAATGCTGGCTGGCTTTGCATATGTTGCCGAGAGAGAAGCTGGCTTTTGAGAATGCTGCCGTTTTTGGACAGAAGAACGAGAGAGGGACTTTGAGAGGTGCTGGGCACTGCTGGCTTTTGAGAATGCTGCCGTTTTCATGAGAGAGGGACTTTGGTTTAATGCCATTTTCAGACGGAAGAACTGCTGGCTTTGCTGCCAAGAGAGGGACTTTTGCTGAACTGCCAAGAGAAGAATGCTGCTGGACGGAAGAGCTGCTGGCATTGCTGCCTAGGTAAGGAACTTTTCCTTTTGGTTCAAGTAATTAACAATAACAGAAAATTGCCAGCCTTGATGTCTGCCATAAGTCCATCGCAGAATAAATCAAAATATCATTGAAACAGACAAAACCTTACAGGCTAAATAACAACCTTTCCTAAATAACAAGTAAATGACCAAAAACAGTAACTGTGATATTTAAATGATATATGTGACCTAATTCCTTTGCCTCCTTTATTTTGTTGGCATCATACCCTTACAAACTCTGTAGATAGAAGAGTTGTTTACTAAATAAACAGGAACAAGAGGCTACTAAATATTACTTTGTTATTGATCTGATAAGTGGCTTGCAGAGAAGAATCAAAGTATATGGTTATCTATTGGTAATACCCTGCTAAAGGAAAAAAAAGAAGGCCAAATCCATTTCTTACAAATGTGGATGCATTATGCCTAAAATTGAGATCTATTTTTCTGGGTACTCCAGTTTTCTTCCACATGCAAAAGATATGCTGTAGGCAGATTGGTGTGTGTGTGTAAATGCCCCCAGTGTATGTAATACACCTGGTGGCTAGAGGTATTTAGGCTCAAACCCTGTACCTTTGGTACAGGATAAAAAGAGCCTAAAGTCCCTATCCACCACCATTTCTCAGCTTTGCCCAGATTTTTGTGCTAAGGGTTGAGAGCTATGGACAACAGAATTTGTATTCCCCCATTATTGGCATTGTTGTTTGCCCAGGTTATTTATGCTAACCGTTCACAACTATGGAGAGTGAGAAGTCAGCTGTATTTAATATTCCCCCATTATTGACTTTGCTGTTTGTCCAGGTTTTTTGTTCTAAGAGTTGAGAGCTATGGTATCACTTCTTGTAATTTCTTGTAATTTTCTACTATGGTGGTTTCCTCCCCTGCAAAAATAAAGAAGTTTAAAGGAGAAGTGAGATGCTCAAGATTCACTACTTTCCTGCGGTTTCAGTCTTTTTTTTCAGTGTGTTGGCACTTAGCATTTTGAGTGCTGACATTTCATTAGGAAGGCAAAACTAATTAGAGTGATGCATTCAGTGGAAAAACTGCAGAAGGAATGTGTAAGGTTTTGAAAGAGAATTATTTGAATGCACAACAAATAAAATGTTAACATCAGGATCTAGGCAAATAAGGTCAGGTAGATATATTTTCATAAAAACAAGATATTTTATTAAGGTGAGAGACAAAATATTAGCATATGTCGAACTGTAACTTTGAAATCTGAAACCAACTCACTAAGTAGACAAATTCATCGTAGTGCAAGACAAGATCATGAAAAATTTAAAAATATATATATAAAGATATTCCCTGGGATTCAGTAAACCCTACATGGTTATTTTTTTCCATGTGTGCATCGTGGTACGATGCACACATAGGTGTGAACAGTTTCTGATTCAGTAAACTTCATGTAGTAGTGCACAATCACGTGCACACTGTTAGAGTCTGTGTAGCTTCCATGGCATGCAAATCACCCCTGCAAAGCAGTCCTTAGCGATTCAATAGACTGTAAAACAACCTTTTAGACTCCGTGTAGCTCCTGGCCATGTATTCGAATACTTTTTGAATACAGCCATGGAATGAAGTCTACACAGAAACCAAACTCAGTAAAAGTGATCACATCAGCACACAACTGACCTTAACAAGTTAAAATACACACATTAATATTATATTTAGACATTCTTGTTCTAAAAAAGGGAGAATAACAGTGTTAATTATTAAATAAATGGAAGATTCACTGCCACCCCATACCACTATACCCGTAAGTAATGTATTCGTCCTAAATATATAATGACATGAAAAACAGCATTGACAATTTAATGTAGGTATATTGAGTATGTAGGTTGTAGAATGCAGTAAAGTATATGGAAAAATGGCTGTCCCTTTTGTGTTATGGATATCTCTACCTTGCATTTTTCCTGTCTACATGGTTATTAACTGTGTACAAGAGGGCCACTCTACACAGTTACTATGCAGATGAGGTCCACACACATTTGATTTACTGAATCACTAAAAACTGTAACAGTGTAGGGGAGACTACTTCATGTATGGACTCCTACAGTGTTTTTGTTCTGTGGTGCTTAGCACAATCGCAGGAAAATGAGGAATCATAGCAGGTGTCTGTCTAACTGATATGTTATGTTATTTCTATAGCCCCATGAGTATATGCTTGGGCTGAAGTACAGATGGTGCAGGGTTTGAGTAAAGGCCCTGCAACCTTCTTACTTTGTGGGTTTTTTTTCTGCTGTTGGTGCATGCAGTGGCACGAAGCAAATACATAGCAGGTGTCTCTCTGCCATGTCACTAGTTTGATAGCCTCACATGTATATGCTTGGGCTGGAGTACAGATGGTGCAGGGTTCAAGTACAGGCCCTGAAACCTTCTTCTTTACTTTTTTGTGCTTTTTTTTACCATTGGTGAGCACAGGGGCTCATAGTGGAGCAATGTGCAGCAATGACTGAAACTTCACTTAATAGTTCCAAGTAAGTAGCAGGTGTGTCTCAAAGTGCTAATTTCAGCAGAAGCAGGTGCTTTTCATCACAGTGCTATTCCACAGGTTATAAAACAGGCAGGTAGACTTAAGACTATTTTTCCTGCCTACTGCAATACCATAGAGCAGAGTTAAGGAACTTTTAAAATGAAATAATGCTATGGGCTGCTATAGCTTTAATCCATATGTATGTGCTAGAGGCTGAAGCTGAGGCTGCTGGTGCTGATGAAAATAGGCCTAGGCTGAAGAGGAAAAGTGTGTTCAGGACCAGGCTGATGTTTCACATGCTACATGATGTAGAGATTGTAGAGCCCTACAGGGTGGACAGAGATGCATTGCAAGAATACTATGAGCTCTGCTGCCCTCAACTTAGACCCAGAGCCAACCGAGGGGGAACCCATCCCAGTGGAAACTAAGGTATGTGTAGCCCTTAGGATATTAGCTACAGGTACCTTTCAAAGATCAACTGGGGATATGATGGTTGTGTCACAGGTGTCAGCATCCAGGATCCTACACAAATTCCTGGATGCCATTCTCATGCATGTCAGTGAGCACATATGTTTTCCTCATAGGTCTAAGGAGAGGGCCAGCAATATGGTCCACTTCTACTGGGTAGCACACTATCCTGACGTACTAGGTGCTATAGACTGCGCTCATGTACACATCAAGGCACCAACTGGTGAGCAGAGTAGAATCTAATATAAACACAAGGGATTCCCCTCCAACTGCCAAGTTGTGTGCAATACCCGGGAATTATCTTGATTGTGTGTGCTGGCAACCCTGGCAGTTGTCATGACTACCATATCTGGCACACATCACAGCTGAACCAAATGTTTGCCGGGGGTACATCCCACAGGGACATTTACTGGGGGATGCTGGCTTTGTACTGGAGCTCTGGCTGACACCCATCAGAAGTGCACATACATCCACAGAAGAATGCTATAATGAGGCACATGTTCAAACTAGAAACATCATACACCATGTGTTTGGCCTGCTGAAGTCACGGTTCAGGTGCCTATATACATCTGGTGGAGCCTTGCAATATGATCCACATACATGCACAAAAATCTTCACAGTATGTGCTGTGCTACACAATCTGATCCTGTGGAAATAGCTGCAGCAGGATCAGCAAAGGGAAGGGACACACATCCCCTCACCAATGTCTAGGTCACCACAGTCACAGTCAGAGGAGGACACTGAGAGGAAACCACTAGCAGCGGTGAACAGAGGCAGAACTAGATGTGCACAGTATGCCCTTGCTTTGGCTAAGTGAGAGCATGTAGCACATTCACTGACCACCTAGGTACCTAATACCATTCTCTGACTCACATAAATAGATTAACATTGATTGCTGGTGAATCACACAACCTTTACCTCCCAATGTAATGGCTGTGTACTGCTTGCACCAGACAGAGTCAGCCCTGAAGTAAAACTGTGTTAGCTGCTGCAATTGCAAGGTAAGTGCTGACCTTACATTGTATTCTGTAATAATAATATGATATATATGTGACTTTCTTAACTCGGTACAGTAATCAAGTAAATCTATTATTTGTCCAGAAAGTATCATGATATGTGACAGCAGAGCTATTACTTTACTTGTATGTAAAAGAGCTAGCCATGCCCACTGTGGCCTTGATTTGTCAGAGGCAATGCAGAGCACAGTCACTGAACAGCAAGGGGGCCTAATCTTTCTCTTACTCACATGCATGTGTAGTCAAATGCATGCCAGACAACTTGCATAACCTTTACCTCCATATGTATTGCCTGTGCATTGCCTGTATCACACAGAGTCAGCCCTGAACTAAAACTGTTGTCAACTGCTGCAGTTACAAGGTACCTCACTAACATTCCTCTCTACTGGACAGAGTGTCACCCAATGTCCAGAATCTGGCCTCATATTTTTGGTCCGTTTTTCATAAAGATGCGTGGTGGTATGGAAGATTATTGGAAAATCATTACAGACTGAAGTCAGAAAATAATGGCAGCCATGTGAGTTTCAGACTTCATATGCTTTAGAAGTGTCATGATAATGCCAAACTTTCTTAGTTTGTAAGAGGAATATTTAACAGGTGTCCCTGTTTTAATGCTTTTGTTCCACTTTTCATGCTCTAAGAGGTTGAGAGGTATGCTCCCGGACCTGAGCTAATTGTTTAATGATATTATGGCATATTATTGATTTGTTTACCTTGCTACAGTAAACAAGTCAATGTTGTTGAAGGTCCACATAAATAATTGTAACATGTTACAACAGAACGAATGTGTTCACTTATGTTCCCATTACTAAGCAGAAAAACAATAAACCAAAAAGACCGACCATCTCCCAAAATAATTTATTTATTCAATAAACTGTAGCACTGCAAAGCTTTCAAGTACAAGACCCTTTCTCAATGCAACAGTTTAAAACATCAGTTCAGCATTTTATATAACAATTTAAAATCACAGCCAGCCTACCAATTAAAACGGATAAAAATCTTAAGCAATTGCTGTGTTATAAAGACTTTTAGTGTAATAGATGAAAGCAAAATATAGTGAGCAAGAGACAGACTATTACCTGCTATAACTGTAGCTTTTGTAAGTATATAAATACTGATGTAGAATTTATCCACCCCATTTCTAAAAAGAACTTTGCTTTCCAAACATTTGCTTCTTGTCACACTGAAAATGTGGTTTAGCTTGCCAACTGTGAGAAATGTTCAGACTTCTATATAGGCAAAATGAATAGTAAGTTAAAAGATAGGACAACATCATATATGTTGGAGATGCATTGAAACTAGATAAAAATGCTTTATATAAGCATATTCAATGCTATGGAAATGAACATTTCTTCAAGTTTAAAGTGCTGCAAAAGATAGATTTAAATCATAGGGGTGGGGATACTGTTACTGTTACAGAAGCAGTGGAATTTAGATGGAGAAATTATTTTAGGGCAGACGCTCCACCTTACTTAATACGATATAGTATTAAGCCTATAACATTAAGCTATGGTGGTGCAGTGGTAGCGTTGTCGCCTGATGTCAAGAGGTTCTCCCTTCGATTCTCAGCTGGAGTGCCTTCAGTGTGATGTCTGCATATCCTCCCCGCGTTCGGGTGGCATTCGAAAGACATGCGTAAATGGGTGTGCCTTTGTTGAAAGTTGGGCGTCGAGCTGGCACCTCAGCACCGCAAAAATCTACTACCAATCATTAGCGGACCGGAGTTCCACTGTGGCGACTCCTAACTGGGAAAAGCCGAAAGAAGAAGAACAACAACTTAACTTAAAACATTCTATTATTTAATGTAGGAGAATTTTTATACTCTTTCTACAATGTTGTTTTTTATGTCCTATGTGGTTTTAATGATAATTAAAATGTTAATTTTTCTTGAACTAATTAGTTTTAGTTGGTAGGCTGGCTGTGATTTTAAATTGTTATATAAAATGATGAAGTGATGTTTTAAACTGTTGCATTGAAAAAGAGTCTTATACTTGAAAGCTCTACAGTGTTGCAGTCTATTGAATAAATTTATTATTTTGTGAGATGGTTAGTCTTTTTGGTTTATTGTTTTTCTGCTTTAATTTTACCATATAGTCCATTTAGCTGGTTACCTTATTTTTTTGGGATAGTCTCGTTGGTCTTTTGGATATCCAGCACACCTCACAGACTTGTACTTATCAGCTGGCTTACTCATTTATATTAAGATTGTAACTATGAGTAATAGTCAACTCCAAAGCTTTTTAAGAGTGGGAGAAAATCTGTTAATCCTAATATCTTCATCTATAAGGATATCTAATAAAGCTACCACCAGCTCCCCAAATGCTTGTAGGGATGATTTTTTTTAAAGAAGCTATGTTCATTAGAGTCCACTGTTGAATGGTATAAGAAATTACAATGGCAGAGGCTAACATTTGTGGCTTACCTTGAAATGGGCATTATACCAAGAGGGCTTAGAGTGACTAAAATGCCAACATATGGTAACAAATGACTTGCTCAAAAAATGGCAAGAACTGAATTTACAAGTGAGTGCTAACTATATGATTTTGATGAATGAATATTTCACTAATGTTGAAACTGAACTCATTTCAGCGATAAATAAGCTTGAAGATAGTATTGTAAATTCAGCTAAATTCAGCTCTATGCTGACAGAGTATCCAGGTATGTTAGGCCATTTAAAACGTTTTGAGAACTCCCTTATTGCGTAAACTTGTCAGAGACATAAATGACTTTAAAAATGGTTATGTATTCTCCTGGCCAAAGACTGAACATCAGTACCATAATTTTTCTGAAAAATGAGCAAAACAACTTTCTGTAATGCAAAATTCAATCACTGACTCAGGTGCAGCTATTACAAGTAATATGGTAGATTGTGATGACACCAGCGACATCCTGACACATATAGGGGAAGCAGTTAATGCTTTGGACTCTTTATCTGTGTGTGAAAGTAATGTTCTGGAAGAAAATAGACTTGCAATGGAAGATTCACATTCTGCTACTTTGACTGAAACAGTGAGAGTGGAAAAGACTGTAAAGAAAGTGAATTATATGAAAAAGAAGGTGCAAGACCGAAAAATACTGTTTGTTCTTCCCTAAAAAAAAAAATGTACAACTGAATCTCCCCCAGTGAGATCTATTAACAGAGGAAGGACTCTGAAGCAGGAAATGAGCAGAGAACCAGTTACACCAAAAGTAGGGAACTTCTCAATGTTTGCTTCTCCCAAGAAGTTAAACAACTTTATTTCTTCTACAAATATGAGAGATATTTATGAAATCAAGGAGTCAAAATTCCTGAAATACATGCACTATTCATATAGGTTCAGCACACAAACGACCATTGATAAAGTATTTGTGTCAGACAGTTTATTTTCAAAAATATAGGAGGTCTTAATAATCTCTTGCCCTTTGTCCAACCACAATGCTACTTGCTTTAAAGTGACCTTCAGACCAAATGATTTAATCTTTTGGCAGAGAATTCCAGCCTACATAATTAATAACCAATCTTTAAAATCCGCTATTTTAAAGGAATTGAATACTTTCTTGATCTTAATGATAATAATATGACTTCTAAAGTCATCTTATGGGATACACTAAAATCTTACTTATTCGGAAAAATTAAAAGTTGGTACCTAAATAAAAGAAAGGATTGGGATAGAGACTTACTATACTTACAAAAGAAAATTGATACACTAAAAGGTCACATAAATGCTGGAGCTGAAACAACTAAATTTAAAATATTCCAAGCAAAACCACAGCTAGTAACAGGCAGAAAGGCAAGGCTCAGCAGTTGTAAAATCCACAGGTTTTTATTAAAAGTTTGTGCTTTCGCAGTGTTCACCACTGCTTCATCAGACAAAAAAGTAAAGCAAATGAACCTCTTTTTACTACATTTTAGTATCAATTAACATGGCAATGCAGAATCCTAATTGATCCACAAGGCATTTACTTTTAAAGCAACAGCATCTAAAAACAGCACATAAAAAGGTAGCAAGTAAAACACAAAATGCAGAATAATACATTTATCTATTTTTCTTTGCTTTTAATACTGGTTTTAGGGGTACATGGTCATTCAGACCCATTCCCCTATGTGCTCCTAACCTTAAAATCCACTGTAATTCTGCATTTTCTGTCATGTTTACTAAGCCCCCCTCCACACTCTCAGTCACAACTTGTAAAACTTGGAATACAAACGTATGTGTGTTGTCATTTGTTAGTGTTTGTTTTGCTAAAGCACTACAGTCATTCCCTCTTCTCGTACAATACAAATGATTCCGCACTGTCTCTTTCAGTTTCTGATTAGTTTTACCTGTGTAAAATTTGAAGCACAAAACACAGTGTGCTACATAAACAACATTCTATGTATTCCAGTCTGCTGAAACCCTAAGTTTCCATAAACAGTCTGTCTCTGGATGCTTAAAATACATAGACTGATCAGTATAATTACAGTATGCACGTTGCTGACATTTATGTGTACCCCATTGTCTTACCCCTAAATTATGATATAATCTAGGGTATCATAAACGTTGTTTAAAGTTCTTTTTGTTTTTATACACGAAAATAGGCCGTTGGCCTTCCCGCTCTTTTACCTTCTCATCAGTGTGTAAGATATGTCAGTTACTTCTGACTGCTTCTCTAATTCTATTCACGTCTGATATATTGGTAATAACCATGGGCATTTTCACATAACTACTTTCAGTGTATTTACCTATATCATTCCGTCGTGGAAAATAGGGCTTGGCCCTCCCTCTTCTTTCCTTATTGTTTTACTATATGCCTTGTCAATTTCCACATGTCCATACCCTCTACCCATAAAGTTATCCTGTAGATGGCATAGTCCCTCATGAAAGTCCTTGTCATCACAGGATAAGCATGAGGTCCTCATAGCCTGTCCTTTAACACTAAAAATGTGTGTGGATGCATACTTCCTCTGTGGAAATATGTGGGATGATGACACTATTTCCTATGAATGCTGGTGGTTAGACCAGTTCCTTGCTTAGCTATAGTTACATCCAAAAAATCAATTTTACTCATGGATTTGTTTAGGGTGAATTTAAGAAAGTTATTGCTGGTATTCAAATATCGGGTATAAAGTTCTAAACTCTCTTCATCCCCCTGCCAACCTATAAAAAGATCATCCACAAAATGTTGATATATTATTATATGTGGGTTCAAATTATTTAAAATGTGTTGATATTCCCATTCCATCATTACTAAGTTGGCATAGGAGTTCACACAGCTAGTGCCCATAGCAACTGCTGTTTTTTGCCAGTAGCACTTGTCTTTGAAGAAAAATATTTTATGTCTAGAACTAATTCCAGAAGTAGACAGAATAGGTCTACCTGTTTTGATTCAAATTTTCCGTATCTATCTAAGGCACTTTTCACCATCATTATCCCCTCCTGATTGGGAATACATGTAAATAATGAGATCACATCTAGAGTTGCCAGGACCTCAACACTTTTGCTATTCTCTCCATTGGTTACATTATATAGATCCCTTAATAAATGTTCTGTGTCCCTTAACACTACCTCAGATTCATCCAAAACCTTTCTAAGTTGTTTGTCCAGAAATCTAGAAATAGACTCTGTCAACCATCCCCCACCTGCTACAATGGGTCTAAATGGAGGCCTCATGGGATGCTTATGTATTTTTTGGTAACCCATGCATTTGGGGTATAAGAGGATTATGTACTATAAAATAATCATACAGTTTCTTAGTGATAAGTCCTTGATTTTTTTGGATGTAACTATAACTAAGCAAGGAACTGGTCTAACCACCAGCATTCATAGGAAAGAATGCCATCATCCCACGTATTTGCACAGGGAAAGTATGCATCCACAACACATTTTTAGTAACATCATTAAGGGACAGGCTATAAGGACCTCATGTTTATCCTGTGATAACAAGGACTTTTGTGAGGTACTATGCCATCTACAAGATGACTTTGTGGGTAGAGGGTATGGACATATGGAAATTGAGAAGGCATATAGTAAAACAAATGAGGAAAGTGGAGAGAGGGCCAAGCCCTATTTTTTACAACAAAATGATATTGTTAAGTACACTGAAAGTCTTTCTGTGAAAATACCCATGGTTATTACCTATACATCAGAGTTGAGTAGGATTAGGGAAGTGGAAAAAAGTTACTTACTACTTTTTTATGTGCTGTTTTTAGATACTGTTGCTTTAAAAGTAAATGCTTTGTGGATCAGTTAGGATTCTGCATTGTCATGTTAATTGATACTAAAATTTAGTATAAAAGAAGTTCATTTGCTTTACTTTTTTGTCTGATGAAGCGGTGGTGAACACTGCGAAAGCGCTAACATTTAATAAAAACCTGTGTATTTTACAACTGCTGAATCCTGCCTTTCTGCCTGTTACTAGCTGTGGTTTTGCTTGGAATTTTGTTTGGGTCTGCTGCTGGAATACACTCACTGCCTTTGGGTTTTCTTGCTAAATTTAAAATATGTTGAAATCTTGAATCATAAAGTTGCAATAAATTTAGAGAGACTTAAACTACAATCATATTCAATAAATCATAAATCTATGTATAGACTAGCAGTTAAATCTAAAAGCCTCACAAATTCAAAAGCATATTAAAGAGATTCTGGACACTACTGGAAATAAGTCAAAAAGTAAGACAGACCTAAAGGACATTTTAGAGATCTTTAGGAGAAACCATGAAAGAATTAAAAAATGGATGTAAATGTAGCTAGTGAGGTTTCAAGAGAAGTTTTTTTTTTTGATAGAAAGCATCAATAAATAAATAACAAAAGAACAAAATGCTAAAATATGTAAATAAATATCAATAACTGAAATAAAGGTAAGAATTCTAAGTCTCAAAAACAACAAAGCTTCAGGGTTAGATGGGCTAATACCAGAGCTATACAAAATACTTCCTGATAGTACTTTAAAGATATTAATGGAGTCATTTCAGGAATTCAGAAGCAATAAAAGTACATTTCCTTCATGGAAATATGCCATGATCTCTCCAATTCTCCCTTTTGAATGTTGATTATAAAATCTTCACCTCAATCTTTGCAAAGCGATTGAACCAACTGATGCCAAATTTAATAAATAATGACCAAACAGGTTTCATTTTAAATAGGAAGGTACAAGATAATGTTATTAGACTGTTTCCCCTGATAGATCTTGCAAATAAAAAGAAAAAGAACTTTCAATCATCAGCCTAGATTTAGTCAAAGCATGTGATTCTATAAGTTGGCCATATTTATTCAAAGTACTTAAAGAGTATAATGCCCCCCACCCATTTTATTGAATTAATAAGTAGATTATATTCAAATTCCATGTCATATATTAAAATCGGTTATTTTCTGTCAGGTCCTTTAAAACATTAAAAGGTACAAAACAAGGCTGTCCGCTATCACCTTTATTATTTGCCCTTTCAATAGAACTATTTGCAAACTACATAAGAGCTAATCCCAGCATAAATGGGGTTTCTCTCAATATAAATCATTGTTCCAAAATCCAACTCTTTGCAGATGATATTTTATTAATGTCTGGGGATATTGACTCTTCTATTGACTACATTGTACCTTCATTGCAGACTTTTGAAAAAATCTCAGGCTTAAAATGTAACCGCAATTATACTGAAACACTTAATAAACAAAAAAAAAAGTGTGGGTTTGAAAACTCACAATGATTTAAATTGGGCCAATGATAAACTCAAATATTTACATGTGATCATTAAACCTAATTGGTATTCATCTATAAAAATAAACTATAGAAATCTAGTTGATACCGTCAAGAAACATTTGGAAAATTGGAATAAAATATTATCCACTCTGGAAGAAAGGCTATCTTTGATAAAGATGCTTATTCTGCCAAAAATATTATTCTTTCTACAATCCCTAGTAGTCTCGCCTTCAAAAAAATAAATAAATAATTAAACAAATCCATTTCTTGTTGATAAAACTTTTATGTCATCCTCAAAAACTGAGAATAGGACAAGCATGGCACTATGAAGGTTGGGATGAAGGAGGAATAACCTTTTCAAATATGGAATTATATGCAGACTCAGTTATCCATAATATAATGTGCCAATGGTTAAATTCTAATTATGTTTCTAATTGGAAAAAAATATATAAGGCTATCCTACTTTCCAGTAATTTTACTGTAATGAACTATGATCCACTCTCAGAAAATAACAAAATATTTCTGGTTGTTAAAGACTTCACATACAATATCAATAAAAATATAAATTTTACTCCTTTCATCAATTATATTTTGAATAATATTAAGAAAATAATGCATAGAAATTACATAACAAAAATCTGCAGTTTGTAATATTTCTCATTGCTTGTACAAAAGGATATCTTGACTCTTACAACTTGTATAAAATAAAAGAAATGGAAGAGAATGGGCTGGAATTCTGGCATCAATTTCTAAATAATAATAAAATATGTGAATCGAATTTTCTTATAGCCAGATACAATACAAAGCATAATTGGCTAAATATACAAATATTTAGAGAATATATTTCCAATGAGTTAAAATTTATTTGAAACTCAAATACAAGTTTATTACCTAAAACACTAACCCTCTTTCATGAGTTAAACATATTGAATAATAGCAATGGTATATCTTAGTCGAAGATTCACAAAATGCTAAGACCTGACTTCCAAATTCCAGAGGAAACCTTAAGTTAATAAGAGTTTTTTTGAGCGCGAGAAAGCCCTAATACTTAAATCAATCAATAATCTGATGAAAATAAACTGACTCTCTGCAGCAAACACGGATCCTGGTTCCACAACAAATCGGCCAGTAGCACAAATAAGAGTACGTAAAATTGTTTAATTTAAGTGTACGAAAAATAAAATCTACTTTTCGTCAGGAATAATCTCCCAACTTCCTCAGAAAAAACATGGGCATAATGACAACGCGTATCTTATATAGTTAATTAACATAGCACGTGATGCACAACTTAATTAGTCTGTAGACTTAAAGTAATACTAACATGCACCCTAAATGGTACAATGAACAGTGAAAATTAAAATGCAAATAAACAAATAAATAAATCCCAGCTTCATACTTGAACTATGATAAAAAATGTTTTGAAAATTTTAAAAACTATTAACAACTATTCTTAACATTTTTTTATACATTTTACTAGATACTAATTCATAAACTGACAGTGTAAGTAAACCTTCTAACAACTTACCGACAATTATTTCGTATGTACTATAGAAATCTATATGAAATATATAAAACACATATGCATGTATATATATATATATATATATATATATATATATATATATATATATATATATATATTAAAAGATATATATATGTGAAAATATATATATATATATATATATATATATATATATATACATATTTGTGAAAAAATATAAATATAAATGTATAAATATATAATAGTAAATATAGTTATAAATAACTGTATAACTATATTATTTATTTATTTATTTATTTATTTATTTATTTAATTGAGCTCGTATCAAATCGCTGCTCAAATGATAATTATTACAAATGATAAACACTACAAGGAAAAAATATATATGTAACCAGCAATTATTAAGTAAAAGTATGAACTCCCCTTTCTAATGACACAACTAATATTAGCATACTCTGGTACACTTTAAAATAATGCCAGAAAGTTATTCCCTGATGTACAAACCATCTATTCTCACTCCTTTTCTTATCTATTTAAATTTTATAGTCTAATACACATAATCAAACACATTTCGTTAAGACCAGGGTATTGACAGGCGTTCACTCTAAGTTGCCAAAGTAGTTCTATTCTTTCTAATTTTAGTGACTCAGGACCACCTCTTCCATCATTGTACAATTGATCAAGAACTCTAAATTTAAATTCATGCCCCTCAAACGCACTTGCATGTCTAGCAAGTGCATTTTCCATTTTCTTCTTACTTATACAGTATGTATGTTCATAGATCCTCTCGCCCAGCTTCCTATCAGTTTTACCTATATAGAAAGCTGGGCATGTTGTACATTTCGCCAGATAAACAACTTGCTTACTATTGCAATTAAATTTCCCCTTGGTAGTATATTTATTACTACCTATCATAAAGTTACATCCAATGTCAATATATTTACACATCCGGCACATATTACACTTATGCATACCCTTCCTATTAATGAATGGTCTAGGGTTAGCCTCCAATATGTTCTTCAAGTTAACACCTCGCCTAAAAGTTATTCCAGGTACTGTTGGGAGTAACAGTCTGAGCTGACTATCTCTCATCAAAATATCCCAATTTTTCACAATGATACTTGTAACTTGGCAGGAATCCATATTAAACATACAGATAAAACTACATGGGTTGAATGCTTTAGTTCTTAAACTCGTCAATGGTCTACTTGCTTTACTATTGTTCAAGATTGGAGTATAAACACCTAACTCTCTTTTATACTGAACTTCTCTTATGATGTCATATACAAAATTATCCGGGTACCCTCTCTCTCTAAAGAACAATTTTAATAATTTACATTCATCCTCAAAATCGGTGTCCTTGGTAATCATCCTGGCTGCTCTTACAACCTGGCCTTTGACTACTGTTTTTTTCTGATATGTAGGATGACAACTGGTAAAATGTAAAAACATATTAGAATATGTGTCTTTACGAAAGATTCTAGAAACAAATTTATTTTCGTAGTAATCCTTACATAGTTCTACATCCAAATATGTTATCCTATTTCTACTGTAATTAAAAGTAAATTGTAAAAATTCAGTACTAGAATTAAACATACCTAATAAGTGTTTTACTTCATTTAAAGTACCTTGGAAAAGGATAAAGATGTCATCTAAGAAACGGGTATAGAACTGAATCTGGTCTTTACACAATGGATTTTTTAACACATATTCCCTCTCCCAGTATGCCATAACCAAATTAGCCAGGCTGGCACCACAGGGGGAGCCCATTGCTACCCCGACTTTTTGGTGGTATATTTCATCATTAAAAAGAACATAGTTATACGATAGTACTGTATCAATCAGTTCTCCTACAAATTGTATCTCTTGTATGGGAGCATCCAAAATTTTTAACATTTGTACAACCCACTCTATTCCTACACTGTGTGGTATTGATGAATATAAATCCTTCACATCAATAGTTACGAAAAAAGTATCCTCGCTAAAATCAAGTTTATTAATATTCTCGAGGAATGACCAAGAATCCTTGGATATTTATGTTTCGAGTTTTATGTATTTCTTTAGAATATTGTCAACTACTTTAGCGGACGTGTAAGTAATACTATTCCTACCATCCACTAATGGTCGCATAGGTGGATTATCTATACATTTATGAACCTTTGGGATTCCAAATAACCTCGGAATTCGAGAGGCAGGTTGGGTTAGGTAATTGTACATTGATTTGTCAATTCTTGCCTCTATATATAGTTCTTCAATAAAGGCTGTAACTTTCCTATAGGCACCATACATCTCATTTTTAGATGCTTCTACATATGTGTGGCTATCTAAAATTTCAGTCATTTTTTCATTATAATTCATGATATTCATAATCGCTAACCCCCCACCCTTATCTGATTTCATAATACGGACGGGGGCTTGGCACAGAAATTTCAAGTTCTCCCTGGCATCTCTACTAATGTTAAAAGTTCAATCTTTATTGTGTCTTGGAGTATTTCCTATACTCTTGAGATTACGAATGTCCAATTCACTAACTTGTTCGAATAAAGTTAGTAAAGGATGTAAGGGTGGGTTATACACACTCGAGACATAATAATCAGTCTTATTATTCATGTCACCTCCCATTAAAACCATTAAGTTGAGTTTTCTAATAAAAAGTTTAAGGTCGATTAAAGTAGTTGCTACATCAAGTTCTACTGATGAGACAAATGTATGTCCCTTCGCTAATAAATCAATCATTTCTGAACTGATGTCAGTGTCAGAATAATTATAAACCTTAAAATCCATACTGGAATTATACAAAATTTTACATTTGACATCTTTGTTAATAGCTAAAACAGTGTCCATCATTATTGTTTGATCTTGTCCGCACTCCTGGTTGTTCTCATTTTCGATTCTATAAAGTTCGAGGCTTGGTACCGAAAATTTCTTTGATTTGTATTTCTAGTGAACGTATTTTGATTAGAGTTAGAGTTCATTTTATTATTATTGTTAGATGCTATCCTTTCGCTCCGACGGTTAATACTCAGATTAGTATCATGCTGAGTCAGTACAATTTCATTATTGTCAATGGAAGAGTTAACAGGTGCAGTTTCTTGGTTCTGTGGCTCTTCTGAATTACTTTGAGTACCATTCTCGTCGGCCAAAAAACCTCGTTGTGAACTAGGTGGTTTTGGATAGGCTGTACCTGCCTCATAATCCTTTAAGTCTCTTTTAATTTTCTTTATTTTTGTAGAGTTAATTTTTGATAGATACTGATCGATACTATCAAAAATACGATCATAGTCGAAGCAGTACCTAGAAAAACACATATCACTCTTAATTTCTGAATCAAGTTTATTCGTTTCATCAATAAGTCTGTCCACAGTTTGTTGATAGTGAATACAAAGCACTTCCAACAATTCTAGTCCGTGCCTATCAAACAAAGTTATTAAAGCTTTATGAAAAACAGTACCCTCCATCAGCCCTGTAGGGTACTGCCATAGTCTGAGACCCTTAGGCACAATTTTCAAGGTAATGCATTCTCTAAAGTACGCTATTTCTAGCTGAACTTTCCTTAGTTTGCATAATCTCTCGTCAAGTGTATTCAATTTTGTGGATAAATCCACTCTTACCTCTTGGGCAGCTTCCTGATTAATATTTAAATGTGTTCCAGTAAACAAAAATGCTCTGTTTACCCAAGAGTGTAAATCCTTCCCAGTTGGTAACGTTGTATCGTCAGTTTGTTGTAGTCCACTGTTCGCATTCATTGTAACCGGTTCGTCAGCTGTAATGCTCCTACGAGCTACGGGAATGTTACGCACAATCGGTTCGTCATCAAGAACAAAACGCCCATGTTGTAGATTTGAATTACCTTGCGTAATTCTATTAGTGGTACCTTGTTGACTCACAATTCCTTGAGACTGGATCATGTCATCCAGCCTTTTTGAAAGGTTATCGACTTTCTGAGATAATAGCTCTATGAGGGCCGTCAAATTACCATCGCCTCCTTGTTGGCTAGACTCAAAGGTCGAACTTGATGGAGATCCTGGTTCCATGAACACAAACACTAAAACAAGCTGATGAAAATAAACTGACTCTCTGCAGCAAACACGGATCCTGGTTCCACAACAAATCGGCCAGTAGCACAAGTAAGAGTACGTAAAATTGTTTAATTTAAGTGTACGAAAAATAAAATCCACTTTTCGTCAGGAATAATCTCCCAACTTCCTCAGAAAAAACATGGGCATAATGACAACGCGTATCTTATATAGTTAATTAACATAGCACATGATGCACAACTTAATTAGTCCGTAGACTTAAAGTAATACTAACATGAACCCTAAATGGTACAATGAACAGTGAAAATTAAAATGCACTTAAACAAATAAATAAATCCCAGCTTCATACTTGAACTATGATAAAAAAAATTTGGAAATTTTAAAAACTATTAACAACTATTCTTAACATTTTTCTATACATTTTACTAGATACTAATTCATAAACTGACAGTGTAAATAAACCTTCTAACAATCTAAATCAATCAATAATACTACCTCATCTCCGTCTTGGAAAATCTTTACATGGAAGTTTATACACAAGAGCTTTATTACATCCCATAAGATTGCATATATGGCAAAAAATCAGATTTCTGAATGCTGGAGATGTGGTGATATATTAAACACAGATTGCGTTCATATGTTCCTGAACTGTAAGATGATAATCCCATTTTGGTCTGACTTTAGAGATTTCTGTAAAGAATTGCAGTCAGACAAATGCCAAATATCAAATTCTTTGTTGTTATTAAATGCTCTAATGCCAGTTTGTATTCCAAGAACTCAAGTACTCCTCTGATCTCTTCTGGCAATTGCAAGGAAAACTATCACATTAAATTGGAAATGTAAAAGACTCCTCACATTTAAGGATTTTCTTTCATTAGCTAAGATTGTTTGTAATAGGGAATTACGAACTTCTGGCTTACGAACTTCAAATGTTACTCATAAACAATTATCATGGTTAAAACTTGAAAAACTTCTAGATAAAATGTAATCAACTATAAAATTGCATCTGTTAATGGACCTTGTATATAATTTTTGTTTTTACATGTTTTGGTGTTCAGTGTTTTATTGTTATAGTGCATTTTTAAGAAAAATTTCAATAAAAATTTCATTAAAAAAAAGGATGGATGTTTGAGTGATTGTTTAACTGACCTTCGATTATTTGTGAGAAATATGGACTTGAAACTTATGTTTAAAAATGAAAGTGGTTGTTATGATGGAGCATTGAAGAGAGTCAGTACCTTTATACCTAACTGCTCTTCTACAGTTAATGCTTTCTTTAAAATGTGTGAAAATTATATTTATTATTTGTTTAAGACCAAAGCTAATAATTATTTTAACTTGGATAATGATAAAAGGAAAGCGCTACTTAACTTGTGTCTTAGAAATTATGTTATAAAGCAGGCAGATAAAGGAGGAAAAACAGTAATGGATGTTACAAAATATAATCAGTCTATGTTGCAACTTTTGGAGGATTACCATACTTTCAAGAAAATTAATATAAATTATTTAAATTACATAATTTATAATGTAAAATTGTTTCTGTATGTTTGATGGAAGGTACAATCACACTAGACTAATTACTCCTGATCCTGTTTGCCCTATAATATATGGCCTTCCCAAAATACATAAGAATCTATCCTCCCCACCTATGAAACCTATAGTATCTGGAGGAAAATGGGTAACTACAGCTATATAAAAATATCTTGAATAGCAACTGAAACCAATATTAAGATTTAATAACAGTTTTATAAAAGATACCAGTGATTTTCTTATTGCTCTGAAAAGCTATTTGAATGTCAATCAGATAAATGGTACTTTACTAGTGGCAATGGATAAACTCTCTGTTTACTATTATTCCTAATGATATTGGTATTCAGTATGTAAGAGAGCTGTTCATCATAGTGACTATTTGCCAAGTAAAATTTCATCTATTTGCTCTCCGTTACAGATAGTATTGGAAAATGTATATTCCTTTGGAGAGACTTACTATCACCAGTTACTGGGCATGGCAATGGGCATCCCAATGGCAAATAGTTATTCTAATTTGGTGTTAAGATGGGAAGAACTTTATATTTACGATATAACTACATCATGTTTTACTTTTGAGAGAAGTCAGCTAAAATTGTACAAAAGGCTCATGGATGACATCTTCCTTCTTTTGGAGGGTGACAGCAGATCCTTGGAAACATTTGTGCAAGAATTAAATGAAACCATAGCCTTCCTTGAATTTGATTTAAAGTTTTCGAAAGAAAGTATTAATTTTTTAGATATCACATTATGTATTGTTACTAAGGAGCTACATACATCGATACATAGAAAAAATGTTCAGATGACTGGATATGTCCATGCTAATAGCATGCACCCCTGACATGTTTATAAAGGGGTTATAAAAAGTCAAATGCTACATGCTAACAGGTTAAATACTAAAGAAAAAGGGTTCAGAAAGGAATTAAAACATATGGCAAATGACTTTTACTCTAGAGGGTGTGATACTGCTCTAGTTAAGGAGAATATCAAATATATAGTCTCTGAATGTGATGGAATGGCTTGTCCATGTTTATATAATAATCAACCTATTGCTAATAATAAAGATGTAATGGCTAATAGGAACTGGTCTCTTAGCTATATCACAAAATATAATAGGCTTACACAACAAATAAAGATTATTATAGAGAAAAATTGGACTATATTACGCTCAGATAATGAACTTTGTAAGATTATTAAGCAAGACCATGTTTTGTATATAAATAGGATAAAAATCTTTAGTAATTGCTGTGTTATAAAGACTTTAACTGTAGTAGACAAAAGCAAAATATAGTGAGCAAGAGACAGACTATTACCTGCAATAACTGTAGCTTTTGTAAGTATATAAATACTGATGTAGAATTTATCCACCCAATTTCTAAAAAGAACTTTGTTTTCCAAACATTTGCTACTTGTTGCACTGAAAATGTGGTTTACCTTGCCAACTGTGAGAAATGATCAGGCTTCTATACAGGCAAAATGAATAATAAGTTAAAAGATAGGATAGATTCACATATGTCAGAGATATGTAGAAAACTAGACAAAATGCTTAATATAAGCATATTCACTGCTATGGAAATGAATATTTCTTCAAGTTTAGAGTGCTACAAAAGATAGATTTAAATCATTGGGGTGGGGATATTGTTACTGTTACAGAAGCAGTGGAATATAGATGGATAAATTATTTTAGGGCAGATGTTCCACCTTGCTTAAATATGATACATAGTATTAAGCCTATACTTAAGTTAAACATTCTATTATTTACTGCTGTATGGAATTTTTATACTGTTTCTATAATATTGTTTTTTATGTCCTATGTAGTTTTATTGGTAATTAAAGGGTTAATTTTTATTGAACTAATTAGTTTTAATTGGTAGGCTGGCTGTGATTTTAAATTGTTATATAAAATGCTGAAATTATGTTTTAAACTGTTACAATGAGAAAGAGTCTTGTACTTGAAAGCTTTGCAGTGTTGCAGTTTATTGAATACATTTATTATTTTGTGAGATGGTCAGACTTTTCGGTTTATTGTTTTTCTATTTTAATTATACCATATAGTCCGTTTAGTTGGTTATCTTATTTTTTGGATATTCCCATTACTATAACAAAGTTGTTGCTTTAATGACATACTGTTCTTAAAAGTAAAACTAGGTTTATTACCTACAATATCTTTGATCCTAGTATCAGTGAGCAGTACAGGCCAATACTTATGTATAGTGTCACAGATCTGGTGTATATTGTTGCCATATTCTAGGATCAAAGATATTGTAGGTAATAAACCTAGTTTTACTTTTAAGAACAGTATGTCATTAAAGCGACAACTTTGTCATAAATCTACAGGCCCCAGTGTCCACAGATCTATCCGGACAGGTACCTTTGCATGTAGGTCATGCAAAGCTTGTAAATTTATTTTGAAGGTGGTAACCTTTAAGCATCCTGTGATGGACTATTCTTTTAATCCTAGGTTCTATGCAGATTGTAGATCTAAGGGACTAGTATATTTGGCGAAGTGCACTATGCGCACCACATTCTATGTTGTTAAATAAGAATGTTAAAAGAGAGGGTGTTACAACATTTGGGTGATATTAAGGAAAAACATGTTGAATGCGTTAGCAAAATATGTTTCTGTGCAACGTGACCACAATTTTGAATTTATGGTGTTGCAATTAGTTCAAGAGAGTGGTTGAGGAGGTGATTATAATAATATTAGTAGAGTTAGCAGAGATTAAATGGATTACCAGACTGCAGGCTGATAAGCCTCCAGGCAATAATGCCAGTGTGTCTTTAAAACCTCTCCTTAAGAAACGCTATTTGCATCAGTGATTGTTATGTTTTTGTTGGGTATATTTAATTGATCTTGTTATATAATTGACTTGTTTTTAGTTAAGCAGTGGATATGATGAAGCACATCCGGTGTGAAAGCGCTTATCCTGTCTTGTTTGTGGAATAAACAATTTGTATGCTTTCAGCTTTGGTGGTTACCTGGTTTGTTTTTTATCAGTTTGGTGTTATACTGGATAACCTTTGGCTGGTTTGGGTAATTACTTTTTGTATTCCTGTTTTATTTCTTACCCACCAGCACATGGCTGATCAAATAGATATTTAATTGCAGTATTGACCCACGATGGAGATATCTACTCAGCAACGTTTCAAATGGATATGTACTGTGGAGGCTAATCCCTTATTGGGATACACCTTTATGGGTGAGTCAGTGTCAGCTGAACCTTGTGATTGGAATATGGTTAAAGCATCCCTTAGAGACTTTGAGAATGGTTTATATAAGCTTAAAAGGATTCAATGTCAACAATTACATCTGGAAGCATGCATACATCACAAGGTAGTACCCAGGGGCCTGCGTGTCCTACACATGCCTACCCATGGTAACACCTACCCCACCTTATTGAAACAGTGGCAGATTATGAATATGGAGCTGTGTTTTAATTATATGCAGCTATTGAATGATTTTTTATTACCGCTTGAGAAACAATTAATAGAGGAGGTGTGGTCTTTACAAACTGAACTTAGTATCAAGTATAAGGATGACATTTATTTGTCAGAAATAGATAAAGTTATGTTCAATATACTTGCCTACGATGACAGACAACAAGCCATTAAGAAAAGGAAATTGGAAAGGGACATGTCAGACTTTTGAAAAGGCCATATTTTTGTGTGGCCGAGGGGTACAGAGCATGTTGCTAATACTCAGCATCATTCTCCAGTTAGTCATGTGACTGATGTCATCCAACAGACTCTGACAACACCAGCATCAGTGTCTCTGACTAATCAGCAATCTGGAGTTCCAACTATTGTGGAACCCACCATATCTCTTAGACAGCCCACTACAGCAGCTGCTGATAATTCAGATGAACAACAGAATGGCTTGATTTCGAGTGGAGCTAGACCCAAGGATAACAGCACAGCTATACCTTTGGATACAGTATTTTCTCACTTTCCTGCCCCTTTCCAGAAAACTTTGCAGTTGACCAGAGGGCGGAGCTTCAGCCAGGGGTGCAAGAGAAGCAAAATGTCTCAGGAGCATGAATTCAAGATGGAGGACTTGCGAGTGAAGAAGACACATTAGTTTATAACCTTTCTTCATCTATACTTACTTCTGCACAGGTTAGTTTGCTTAACAGAGGATTGAATTTTGTACCCTCTCGCTCTGCTAACATAGAAGATGTGATTCTAGACATTAAGCTTTTCGCAAGGAATGTTGCCTTGAAATTGGTATATGGTGATCAAACAATGACTAGTAATGTGCTCAAACAGTCAAGTTTGTTTACACTGCAGCTACCTCCAGCTGTAGAAACATTTGTGCACATTATAAAGAACTATGTGAATCACAAGTAATTAAAAGTAAGTTTTATAACATCACTAAAGAAGAATCTATTGCTCTACAGCAACTTTTGACTGATGACACTTTAGTTTTTCGCCCTGCTGATAAGGGAGGTGCTACGGTTGTTTTAGATGCTGCTTCATATGCTGATAGTATGTTAGACATGTTGAGTGATACGGAGGTCTTTGAATGTATTACTTATGCTACTTTGCAATCCATTTTTAAGGGTATACTTGAACAACTTTATGAGAAGTTGATGGAAGGTACTTTGGATAAATCTCTGTATGATTTTATGTTGGTGAATGAACCTTTGACATCAACCATTCATGGACTACCGAAGGTGCACAAGTCACTCTTAGATCCCCCCCAAGACCTATAGTTTTGGGGAGTGGCTAGATTCCAGAGTTTGTCTCAATATACTTGGAAAGTCAACTTAAACAACTGTTATGTTCTGCCGTGCAGTATTATAGGACACTGAACATTTTCTATGTGCCCTTGGAGAGTTTGCTAGGCAGTCTGGTACTTTTTCCTCTGATACTATTCTGGTTACAATGGATGTTAAAACTCATGATATGGGGATTACTTTTAAAAAAAAAACATTTTTGTACCATTGTGGTGAATATGATGTTCAGTACATTGAATGTTTAGCTACTTTGCTTGAAATTGTGCTCTTTAATAATGTTTTCATGTTCAATGGTGCTTTTTGTCATCAGAAAGTGGGGGTGGCGATGGGTACACCATGCACGAACAGTTATGCCAATCTTGTGATAGCAGAATGGGAGCACACGGTAGTCCTATCCTCACATCTATATTCTAGACAGCTGATTTATTATGAGGTTTGTCGATGATATTTTTTTGCTTTGGCATGGCCCCCTAGATGAGCTACTTGATTTTATACAGTATTTGGAGAATTGTAACTCTTGTTTTAGATTTGCTTTGAATTACTCCTATACGTCCATAGAGTTTTTAGATATTAAGGTCTCTTTAGTGGATGGTGTTATCTCTACATCCTTATACAGGAAATCGTGTAGGAAAAATGCACTGCTACATTACAATAGCAAGCACCCTAGACACATTTTTCAAAATGTGGTCAAGGGTCAATTTTTGAGGATGTCACGGTTACACACTAATAATGATGAATACCTTGAGGCTAGTAATAGACTTAGCTCAGAATTTCTGAAGAGTGGTTATAAGCAAGTGATGTTGACTGATACATCTGGAGTAGTGGATACGTTACAAACTGATAGGTGTAAACCATTTTTTCATAGGACTAATGTCCTCTCTAGCTGTAAATATTCCGAGATGGTTAATAGCACCTTCAGGTTACCATTAATGTATGGCAACAATATACACCAGATCTGTGACACTATACATAAGTATTGACCTGTACTGCTCACTGATTCTAGGATCAAAGATACTGTAATTTTAAGAACAGTATGTCATTAAAGCGACAACTTTGTTATAAATCTACAGGCCCCAGTGTCCCCAGATCTATCTGGACAGGTACCTTTGCATGTAGGTCATGCAAAGCTTGTAAATTTATTTCGAAGGTGGTAACCTTTAAGCATCCTGTGATGGACTATTCTTTTAATCCTAGGTTCTATGCAGATTGTAGATCTAAGGGACTACTATATTTGGCGAAGTGCACTATGTGCACCACATTCTATGTTGGTAAAATAATAAGAATGTTGAAAGAGAGGGTGTTACAACATTTGAGTGATATTAAGAGGAAGAACCTGTTGAATTCATTAGCAAAACATGTTTCTGTGCAACATGACCACAATTTTGAATGTATGCTGTTGCAATTAGTTCAAGAGAGTGGTAGAGGAGGTGATTATAATAATATAATAGAGTTAGCAGAGATTAAATGGATTACCAGACTGCAGGCTGATAAGCCTCCAGGCATTAATGCCAGTGTGTCTTTAAAACCTCTCCTTAAGAAACGCTATTTGCATCAGTGATAGTTATCATGTTTTTATTGAGTCTATTTAATTGATCTTGTTATATAATTGACTTGTTTTTAGTTAACAGTGAATCTGATGAAGCACATTCAGTGTGAAAGTGCGCATCCTGTCTTGTCTGTGGAATAAACAATTTGTATGCTTTCAGCTTTAGTGGTTACCTGGTTTGTTTTTTTATCAGTTTGGTGTTATACTGGATAACCTTCGGCTGGTTTGGGTAATTGATTTTTGCATTTATATTCCTATTACTAAGTAGTATGCCTTATCCATTGCAAATTCACACAGTCAGCCCTCTCAAATGTAAAGAGGAACACTACATGCCTCCGTTGTAGCACCATACGTTTGCAATGGTAAAGCATTACACACAACAATTGTAAAGTAATGATACACATTGCAGTCTCTGACTTCACAAACAGCCCAAAGATCACACTACAGGCAGGATGAAGAGCTTGCAGAACAAGGAGATTAACAAGTAACATGGACAGAATAACATGCATTTCATTATGCCTTGCCAGGACATCAGCTGTGATCACCAAATAACAACAGGCTAAGCTTCTTCAAAACATAACAGTAACTGAGGTTTGCCTCCCCTACACAAAGCAGCGGGGTTCCCTAGTTTGACCCGTACCGTTAACTCATCTGTGATAGCAATGTACATTGTGTTGCACTTCATTGTGTGAATATTGTTGCATAGCTGTTCCTGTGGCAATGAGGAATAAGGCATTCATCCAGAGTTCTGAAGATCCATTGGTTTGTAAATTCAAATCCTATGCTGTATAGACATTTGTAATGTGTACTTTCATTTGCTACTGTGGTTAACACACCTAGCTTGTATGCATTTTACTTCTTTTCTCTGTTTCACTCTCCTTTACTTATGGGATAAAGAATGTAGGAGATGTTCATGTCCATTACTAGTCTTGGGGTAAATTGTCTGAGCATAATCAAACATGACACATTGTTTTCTGATAAGAATGAGGCCACTGCCTTGGTTATAGCAGAAAACAAAAGGTTTAATTTGCATGATGCACACTTAGCTCACCATCACGCAAACCTGCTGCACACTGCACTATGAGACATGATGATTTGTTGTTGATCTATATTGGATATTACACTGGAAACATTACACAATAAGGTTTAGATGTAAGCATGTCTCATATTTACAATACATCAGTATGTTGCCCACCTCAAACCTCCCCCAAATACAAATCAGTACAACACTCTGCACTCATTCCTTTTTCCAATCATGTATCAGTCACG
The DNA here is from genome assembly GCF_019279795.1 of Protopterus annectens. Lineage (NCBI taxonomy): Eukaryota > Metazoa > Chordata > Ceratodontiformes > Protopteridae > Protopterus > Protopterus annectens. The sequence goes on along the minus strand of NC_056746.1, from coordinate 1,438,142,174 downwards.
CTACCAACTTTAATATTTACTGTAGTGTGCTCCAACATGGACAGGTCTACTTGTTGATGTTCACAACCATGTTCTGCTATCATTAGACATCCAAGTATGATCAATAAGGGTATTCCTGTTGCTACACTAATAGGATTATTAACAGAATACTGCTATTAGGTTAATAGCCTCATATAATGCTATGAGGCCATGTGCCTAGGCAGCACCAAAAAGCTGGTGTCCACTACATGGGCTGCTGCTTTCATCTACTATAAGTACACCTGCAGTCTGGTATAAATCATACTTGTGCCATGCAACTTGCATTAAGTACTGTATTCTGTAATCTGTGCCCTTAGGTAGGAGTTCTAATCCCACTGCAGTCAAGTGTGTGTGTGTGTGTGTGTGTGTGTGTGTGTGTGTGTGTGTGTGTGTGTGTGTGTGTGTGTGTGTGTGTGTGTATGTGTGTGAGTGTGCGGGTGTGTGTGTGTGTGTGTGTGTGTGTGTGTGTGTGTGTGTGTGTGTGTGTGTGTGTGTGTGCTGCTACTTAGAATTACCTAGAGCATTTTACAACAGCATCATTTCTTTTACAGTTGGGATATCCATCCTCAATTTGATACAACTCTATTAAATAACAACTAAGTGGTCCTTAACTGTAAAAAGTATGCTGAGAATAAAAATAGATCGGTACAGTAACAACTACTAAGAAAAACAAAAAAGTACCAAAGCTAACACAGCTGAAGGTAAAACAATAAACTTTAATGCACACAAAAGAGAGTAAGTGCTTTCACGGTGTGCTCTCACCACTTCATCAGACTGTTCTAAACTAGTAACAAATGCAGTTAAATAGCATAAGTTAATTAGTCAATTAAAGCAGTGATAAAAGCATTGATTATCTAAGAGAAAAATGTCACAACAAGAAAGCAGGCAAATGAAACATATAAAAAGATAAAAAATATATATAAAAATATGTATAAAAAACAATCCTATACTCAGTGTTTGAGAGGTCTAGCTTTTAAAAAAGACTTAAGAGAGACAACTTCATTAAGACCTGGTATTTTATCAGCATTAAGAGACAGAATCCATTTTTGCTCGGCAGATTCTGTGCAATTCCTAAGATCTCCCCCTCTTAAACTCTCAGGAATGATTTCTAGCACAAGGAATTTAAAATTATGTTCCTGTCCATGGCACATAATATGCTTAGCAAGGGCATTGGTGTCTTTCTTGTTTCTAATGTCTCTCGGATGTTCCAGCACCCTGTCTTTGAGTTGTCTGTTACTCATGCCTACATAAAAGGCATGGCACAAAGTGCAGTAACTAAAATAAACAATGTTCTTAGTCCTGCAATCAGCATAAAAGTTTGTGTCTATTTTAAAGCGCATATTAGGGTGCATGTAAGTAGGACTAGAATGTATAAATGTGCAGGCTGTGCAATTCCTGCATTTAAAAGTACCATGCCTCTCTGACTGTAAAACCTTGTTAAAAGTAGAAGTATTGTAGCACAGCTCAAACACAGCAGATTATAGATATATATAGAAAAACTTATGCAAAGTAGTTTGACTTCAGAAAGGGGATAATAAATTGTCATAGTAACATCTAGGTAACTTCATGTACTGAAATTAAATTAGAATATATTGAAAAATAACTATGCAAACTGGATACAAACAAAGCTCAGGGAGGTGTTATATTTAATAACAATGACCTGAGAACACTTTGGCATAAACTTACTGTACCATCATATCTGTTATTCAAAAAAGCCATTTAAATATGGGGAAGTTCCTTAAGATTGGAGACATGCACTTGCTTATCTTTAAGGGAAAGGGGAACAGGACAAATCCAAAATCATAGAGACCCAAAGTTTTCTTTTAATGTTGAGGAAAAATAATGGAGAAGGTTATTTTAGGTAAATTATTGCCAAACTTGGAAAGGTTGGAACTTAAATCTATATGTATTTTTCATATTTTATCTCAACGAACTCCTCTCTAGCTATTATCAGTAGTTGCGTGTATAGTACCTCTGTTGTTTTTGTTTTTTTCCTTAGCTTCTCCAGCTACCTCACTGATAGATTTCAGTCAATGAGATGGCACTCTGCACTCTTCCCTCCTCTCCCTGCAAAATGGGTGTACTTCAAGAATCTATCCTAGGACCTTTACTTTTTAATATCTTTAATAATCAGCTGTATACCTCCTGTCCTTAGTCATCTTTAGTGCAATACGTTGATGACTCTACAGTCATCACCACAGCCAACTCTCCCTCTAAGCTCTTCTCAGCTGCTCAGGCATCTTTTAACTTAGCTGAAACATGGCTCTCCAACAACCAGCTCATCCTTAACCCTAGAAAAACAAAGCTGTTACTCTTCCAACCTAAAATGTTAAACAATATTTAAACCCTCCGTCTCCATACAGCCCCTTAATAACACTCCCATTCAGGTAGAATCCAGCACTAAGCTCTTAGGCATAACCATCGATGATCAGCTTAAATCTGACTTGCATGGTAATAGCTGTATCAAAATGACTCATTCAAAACTAGGGCTCCTTTACCATAACAAGAACTTTCCTACCTCTGAAGCCAAGATTACTCTCTCTCTTACCTACCTTCTACCCAGTCTAATGTAGAATTCTCAAATTCTCACAAATCTTAACTCAGCACTCCTGACCAAACTCAAATCTACCTACAACAAGGTAGCTAGATTTGCTGCTCAACAAACCTACAAATCCCATCACTGTCTCTCTCTCTAAAACACCTAAACTGGCTTGAATTATCCCACCAGCTTCTTCTCTCTCAGCTCCAGATCATCCATTCTATCCTATACCAGCCTTCCTACTGCCCAGCACTATCCCCTCTCATCTCCAATTATTCTCCCTCCAGAACTCTCCAAAGCTCTAACCAAGACCTACTACAAAAATACAAACCCAAGGCTAAATTTGGGCCCAGCATGTACAGCTATTACCCCCTATTGCCTAGAATAGGTTTCCACTAGAAATCAGGACCCTTACACATCCTAAACAATTTAAGACAGCCCCCAAAGAGCACTGTAAAAGTCACTGGTCCTGTCACTGCACTCTCCCTCCTTAAACATCCCCTAATTCCCATACCTTAATCTACTTTCTGCCCTTAACTCACTCTTCTCACTTGCTCTCTCTAATCTTCCTTGACTATTCTTTCTATTGTCTTCTAAAATCTATTAAGCAAATTGTCTCAGAGAAACATTCTGTTGTAATTGTCTTGTCTTCATGCAGCTATATTATGATAAAACTGGGTTTTTGTAACCACTTACCCCAAAAACTATATTCATCTTAATGACATATTTATTTTTATACATCTTGAAATAGTTTTGCTATACTCCTGATTACTGACACTGTATAACATTGTATTGCTACTTAATGCCTTGTAATAATACTGTAACATTGCTGTTTAATTCTAATTTATAATGAAAATTGTATATTATGCTGGAGCTTTTCTCCCCGGGGCCTCTGCTGAAAAAGGGCTCTTCAGCTCAGTTGGACAATCCCAGTCAACAAATGTAAAATAAATAAATAAAAATATGTTAAAAATTGACCTATAACCATTTGTAATATGATTTTCTATAACAATATCATAGCTATGAATGAAAAAATGTATATTAGAACAACTAAGTGTTAATGTAATCCCGATCGATTGTTGCATGCCTTACAAATAGGGCATGGCAAGTATTATAAAGCAATTGAACAGTTGAAATTCTAGGTCACAGTCAGGGTGTCTCTAAGGACTCTGTGCTAGGCCTATACTTGTTTAGGTTTTATCTTTCAGATCTATCTTTTTCATATGAGGTGTTCTATGGTCTGTATGCTGATGATTTGAAAATGGATAAACTGGTCATGTGTTACAGATAGGGTTTATCTGCAAAATAACAACTAAATTGACCATTTGGGCACAGGAGAATTCAGGTACTGAAATTAAATTAGATTAATAGCAGGTTGTCTTAAAACCTGAGAATACGAGATTTGAGAAACAAACTGAAAGTTGAATACTTAATACAGACACAGTGATTGAAACAGTAGATTGAAATGGTAGATTCATTTAAGGACCCTGGGAACAGGTACATTCAGCTTTGAGTCTTTCTAATCATGTCAATTAATTGGTTAATGATTGTTAAAGAACTATGGGTTTTATTAAAAAGATTTATAAAGTCAAGGAAATCAGAAGTGCTGAAATCATCGTTTGTTAGTTGCATTAGACCCTAACTTGAGTATGAAATAGCAATATGGAAACTTTACAAGAAAAAAAAAAACATGAGTAAATTGGAAAGAGTATAGCAGATATATACTAAGGTCATCTATCTAGCTATGTTAAAATTTAAGTTATTATGAAAGACTAAAATACCTGAACTGTACAGTGTCTTCTATAGACATTTAAGAGGAAACTTTATTCAACAAATACATAATAGCCCATTAATTTCTGTATCTCTGTGTATTCCCTCTTCCCCGCAGTGCAGTGTTCTCTGACTATGTATATGAAGCAGTGTGGTGGAAGCAGCCTGTGTAAACAATGATTTTCAAAGCATGCTGTGACTTGTGTTTTATTGCAATTATTGCATTCCTCAAGCTAAGAAATGTTATCAAGTTTTGAATTCCTAATAGGGAGCCATGTATTACTTAACTAAAATGATATTAAAAGTAAAAGGAATATGGAATATGCCCCTATTATAAAGTCAAGTGGTAAAAGTCAACAAAAAAAAGGTTTGTACAAGGATTACTGATATGGTCTTTTTGAGAGCTGTGGTAGTTAAAAGAAAGACAATAAATAATAACTGACTTACTGTATCGGCAGTAAGGAGGAGGAACTGGAAGCTGTAATAGGTGAAGTCCTTATGATCATATGCAAATGCAAATGTTTTAACTAATACTGAAGAACAAACCTATGGCATCTATCAAATGTGAAAACAAAAATTAGTACATTAATATGGTCACTGTCAATACAGAAAGTTGTGAAGAGCAGATTGTAGAAAAGAAAGTATATATTATAATAAATTGTTTTCACTTTTGTATGTTTATCCACTAATATTTCTTTGGAATTTAAAACATTTCTCAAAGAAAAAAAAATACTACTAATTAGAGCAGTGTTGACTGTGACATGTGGTATACAGTGTTGCATGTCAAAACTGAATACTTTTTTTATATATGTATAATCACACATAAATTTAGAACATCTTTACAGTGTAAAGCCATTATGTCTATATACATAATAGATATTTGGTTACACTAAAATGCTATCCTAGTCAGTAATAGGTTAGTCTTTCTTAGAAAGACATGTAGACGATAACCCGCTATTAGGTACATTTTTGTTGAACATTCTTCTTTGCTTCTTTTTATCTTCACTGATTTTTGTCTCATTGCCACTAGTAAAACCTATTGCATTCATTCATGTTATGCTACATAAAGTGGTGAACTTAAAAGGTGACTCACATTTACTTTGGTCATAAATGTAAAAATAAGTAAATGATACTTTTTAATGGAGCTATCCTATTCTCCACCCCCCCCACCCCCCATTGCAAGCATCTGGCTTATTCCAGAAATGCCATCTACCTTCCAGAGTGCACCCATGTCTCCTTACTGGATAATAGATGTAGTCCTCCATATGACCATCCGCCTGACTTCTCAGTGTCATTTGGTTACAAAGTCTTAAGGACAGGGACCGAGCACTGACAAAAGGAGAGGTGGACAGGCACTGGAATCCATCATCCCACTGTGACTGTTCAGATATGCTAGCAGTGGGGATGGTATTCAGTGATGTTAGTATGCACAGTGGACACATCCAGCTGTTACAGGTTGCAAGTCTGTCCTTTTCTTAACCTGGAGTAGGCTCCCAGATCCTTTGTCTCTATCAAAAATTGTGCAGGCAGTAAAGAATTATGCATGCTCCTCATGGTACAGAGATGACTAATGGCCGCTTTATCCTAGCTAACCGTTTTGATGCTTCATGTCCATTACTGAACGCGATATGCTAACAACACAAGTAGAGATGTCTTATTTCAGCACCTGTAGGTAGCTTGACTATAATGATTTTGCTGCTAAAACAAACATACATAATAAGTAGATATATAGGAGGCAGGTGTAAACTACAGAACTTTGCTTGGTTGTAGTGGTAACATGCGTAGGTTCACACACTACATGGGACTGCCTGCAGTGTGTAATGATGATGTATTAACCAGAGTGTATAGTACCATTCTGCATTTATCCATGCCTCTTCCCAATATGCTGTCATATATTTTCCTGGAATTATATGGATGCTTTTGTGTTTGAGTTTTACTTTGGAAATTAAACAACATTTTTTACTTTTGTCCAGACTATGGCTATAATGAGTGCATTTTGTCTCTTTTTTCTTTTTTCTTTCTATGCATGTGACCATCAGCTGCCACTAGCTCCTCTATTTACCATGTCTACCATAACTGTCTTAGCCACCCCTAGGTGCAATCCTTCCCCTGTCTGGGTTTGGTGTGGAGGTCAAGAATGTTGGTGCAGTGTCACACTGCTGTGTAGGGTGTGCAACCTAAATTCAACCTCCTCACAGTAGGCCTTGCCTGCTCCTGGAGGTGCATTCACCTTTCTGTATGTGTGCAACTTACCAACTAAGCAGCTCATTGCTCATGCAGACAGAGCTAGACAGGCTTGTACACTGTTTATTACAGCAAGCTTAGGCCACCCCCCTTCCTAAAGGATGGGTAAGTCAATGTCAGCCTCTCACACCAATCCCTTCCTCTCTGGCCCTTCCAGTGCCCATGCTGCTAACTGAACATGGGTCATCTGGGGTGCAGTAAGAGCTTTGTCCCTCTGTGCCATGAGGCTGGAGAGTTCATTCTGTCTCTTTTTTCACAACAATGGTTATCAAGCAAACCACAAGCAAAATTAACAAGTAAGTGGTAAGATCCCAAGATCCTTGGTTCAATCCTGACTTGCAGTCACTGTTTGTATGTTCTCCTTGTGCCTAAGTGGATTTTCTGTGGTGTGCTGTTTTCCTTCTACCTTCTCATAATGTGCTGATTGATTAGCTGCAGCAAAAATTGTCCATATACGTTGCATTTACCCTTATCCTTGAGATCATGTGTCCTTATTGTCATGGCTGAAAAGGGTCTATTGGCGATGTCAAGATACATAAAAAAACAATAAAGTTAAATGAAATACAATCCACAAAAGCAATGCACAGCCTGTTTGAGAAGACCAGTAGTGAAGAAAGGGACCTGCAGGAATCATAATATTTGCCCTGAATGTAATTGCGTTATGTGAGGTTGCAGCACAGAAGGTTCAGCATATGATGGCAACATAGGAAGTGACACCACTTGTAGTAAACAAAAAGCTATTCCCCCCACTCCCACCATGGGGACTTGGTAAGGCCTCATATGATGTACTATAAACAGTTCTCGAGACATTATCATAAACATGTAGGCAAGATAGAAGCAGTTCAGAGGTGAGCAAAAAATTTGTGCATAATCTGTTTTAGAATCCAATTGAAGACAGACTAGAATGCAGCAAGATGAAGAAAGAGAACCAAAATGAAACATAACAGAAACTCATAAGTAGCCCAACTCATTCATGTGTGCTAGCATTTCTGTTAATGAGGTTTTTAAAGCACCTATGTGCTGGCAGTCTGCACAATAATGACCCAGAGCTTGTTAAAGAAAACAGGTGAAATGTGAAAGACATGATTTAAATTGAACAAGTAAAGCAATAGTTTGCTTTAACTATGCGATTAGAAGCCTCTTCCCCTTAGAGGCAGCTTATTCTCAGTAATACATTTTGTGAGTTTGGTACAAAGTTACATTTAAAGCAATGATTCTGGTCTGCATTTCAGGCGGTTCATGCTGCAGGTGGAGGAACAATATGATGAGAGTAGCCCGATCAAGATCAGCTGGAGGCAGAGAATGCAGGAGAGTTCTGTCAGCACTCTTTGAGCTGATAAGTTAAGGGCATATGCTGACTCCAGGTAAGTATCCTCCTTCAGACTAAAAAAGAGATATTAGGACAGGGGGTTGCAACTTCAAATTAGAAATTGGATGGCTCAGGGGAACTGTGAGGAAGTTTTGTTTCAAAGAAAATTAGGCTCTTGATTGGAACAGCTTTTCTGATGAGATCATCAGGTAAAAAATTAAGGGAATTCAGAAATAAATGGAATAGGCATAGGGTAAATTTTATTAGTGAATGAAAATGAAAAATGATTGAATAGCAAAATGAACTGTTCATACAGGATCTGCAGCTTATTAGGCATAGTTGGGACATGTGCAGAATGAATAGAGCAACTGGACCTTATCTGTAATGTTCTGACTTAGTGTTCAGTCCTAAATAACATTGCCTTCCTGTAGCTCTGTCTCACTAGAAGCAACCGTATCTTGGGTTACACATTTATCACTGAGCACTTTACGTATGCCTTCCACAGCCTGGTAACAGAGTAAAATGAATTTTCTTCAGTATAAGGAAATGTTAGATTAAATGAAAAGACACTCTAAATCTAAAAATAAAATTATTTTAAAATTTAAGAAAACCTATAGCGCACAGATTGATGTATTCTCTCTGATCTCGGGAGAGAATCCAAACAAAATCTAAGGCATCATTTGAAATCTGCAGAACAATAAGTGTATTTATTTACCATACTGCACTTTTAAACTATGTAATACTGCATTGCTGCCTACGTTTAACTGTTTTTAGCTGTTTTAACTGTTTTGTTGTTTTACTGTTTCAACTCTGCTGCTTGAAACTGTTTTTCCTGCACTTTTTATTTTCTAGTACTTGTGTATTTTATAGCATAGGCTAGATTCAGATTTGCTGAACCTAGACTGTCTGGCATTATCTCAGCACTAAAACCAGCCATCTTACATTAAGAGGGCCCCTGCGCCCTTGTAGGTAGCAGAAGAGTGTCGCAAAGGACCCATATGAGTTGGAGATTGTTGGAATAAGCCTCAGTACTGAGTATTTCTATTGGCCAGCTTGTCTGAAAATTGCTTAACTTAGCTTATATTTAGGCAGCACATTTGCAAGGGCCTGTGCTCAGTTTACAGGACTGGTGTCCCTCTGATCTCTGGAGTGAATCCGAATGAAATCCAAGGCAACCTTTGAAATCTAAGGCATCCTTTGAAATCTACAAAAAAATAAGTATTTTTATTCACTGTACTGCACTTTTAAACTGTGTATTATTGAAATGCCACCTACTTTTAACTGTTTTTTACTGAATTGCCACCTACAGTGGTCAACTGGAGAGTTGAAAATGGAAATTTTGAGAGCAAATCAAACATATAAAGCTAATTTAGAAAAGAAAATGGTTGCAAATAATCTTGGCTCAGTGTTGTCTAGTATGAAAGCCCCTATTGGTCTTCACAATTCAAAAAGTAATAGGTTATTCTAAATGGATGGAATACAGATATTAATTTTGTTAAGTGCCTTAGTCTCTTTTTCAGTCGTTTTGACTGTCATGATTTTAGTAATGAGGTAAATAAGTTGAGGCAGGAGCTTGTAGATGAGAAGCATTTTCAAATAAATCAAAATGATGATGGCATTACCATTGCAGCTATGTTGTCTTTATGCAGCTATGCTGTATTAAAAGTGCTGTATTAAATGTAATTCATTTGGTAATGGTGTTAAAAACAGTAGTTATTGATTTAGTTAAGCTAGACAAGTAACACTCTACACTGTGTTATGCCTGTTTAAACCACACTGCTACTGCTCTGCTTATTTGTTTATTTCACTGGTTTGACTCTGCCTTTCAGCAACAGTGATTTACTGGCATTACCACTGCAGCTATGTTGTCTTTATGCAACTATGCTGTATTAAAACTGCTGTTTTAAATGTAATTAATTTGGTGATTGGCTGTTTTTTTTAAATTAAGTGACACTTTTTTATATTATTTAGACTCTATTACTTCTTAAATACATGGCTGCATTTAATACTACTACCATTGTGCTTTGAAATGTGTTAACTACTGGGTTTCTCTGACTGTGTTATGGCCATTTTCTATGATTATTGCTGCTCTACTGTATAGAAAATAAATGTTCTTAACAGTGCTATATTCTACTGGCCGAAGGATCTGCTACTTAGCACATATACTAACTTATGTATCTATCATCAGGTTCTATCCCCCTCTATCTGCTAGATCCCTGAAAGGCTTGAACGCCAGAAGGAAATCTCCCCTGCTGAAACGTAACTGGAAACTTTCCTACACTGTCCCTCGACTCTGAAAAGATCTGCCAAGGTTAATATTATCTTATCCTGTCTGTATGTACTATATTGATTAGCCATACCGGGTCTACAGCACTACCAGTAATCCATCAAAGCCCCACAATCAACCCTAAAATACTAAACTGGGTTACTCCTATATCTAAGGATTACCTAGTGAACATATCTAAGTTTCTAGGTATATTACTAGCATAAATTAATTCAGACACACAGAACAAAGCTCCTTTTTTCTGTAGGCCCTGTAGCCCAGCTGTCTGCCTTAGATTTTAGCACTCAGAAATTGAGCTTAAGGAAAAACAGTTGAGTTCCCTGCATCAAACATATAAAACTAGAAATTACATAGCATAAACCTGAAGCAGGGGTTTAAACTCTTGAGCTCTGTACAAAAAAAAAATTGGCAGAAGAAAGCTTAATGTGAGAAAAGGCTGCAAAAAGTGATTACTAACAGTACACTACGTAAAAAGTGTATACTGAAGGCAAAAACAAGGGTAAGAAAGTATTTAAAACAAGCCTCATTGTATTTAATGTGTTGATAGTTTCCCAATGCTAGCTGGTTTCTTTGCATTTGCCACGTTACACTCACCCTCACTCTGCTGGGGCTCGCTCTGCACCCCACCCTGCCCCCAAATTCCTCCCACCCCTAGATGTGCTAAATTTATAGCCACAACTGCCACTTCCTTAATTATAAAACCAATCAGCAATTGTTAGACCCACCCTAACCACAACACTCTCCCTATTTCTCTACTCTACTCTCATCTACTACCCTCCCACCCCCATTCTAAAACAATTGTAAGTTGCAAAACCTCTTCAGTGCCTCTACAAGCCTCAACCCCACCTTTCAATTCAAAGCCCTCCTACTATCTTTTACCCATGCTGATAATTACACATTTTATCACAGCTTATGAACATCTCTCCCTTCCAGGCTCCCACTACCCCAGATCACAGACCAATACTCATGCTCTTTCACATAACATCAGTCAGCCACTACTCTCCCTACGTTCCAACTCCCATATTACAATAACTCAACAGCTCATTCGAGTCAGTTATGTTAACCCTAGAACTAAACACTACTACAAACTGTTATTCAAACTTCAAAAACTAATAATCCATTCTCAAATTAACCTCACAATGGATGGGACATCCACCTCAACCCAGGACCAACCCCATCAGAAGCATCCAACCCAATATATAATATCCCCTCTAGCCTGCAAAACTTAAGCATCTCCTCTACCTCTCTCCTCATTTGCCACCTAACCATCAGAAGCCTAAATAATAAAATCCACTACCTGCATGCCCTCTTAGCAGTACACTCCCCAGATATACTATGTCTTACAGAAACCTGGCTTAAGCCATCCACCACTGACAATGAAGTTACTCCTCCAGGTTACAGTATAATACGACTGGACCGCACCTCAAAGAAGGGAGGCAGGGTAGCTGTCTTATATAAATCTTCAATTAATGTAACTATTTCCAACTCTCCACAAGTTCCCCAAGCTGATAAAGCTGAAATACTCTTTACAAAACTACAAATTAACCAGTATAAATCTATAAACATCGGCTGCATTTATATCCCACCTGGCAACAACACCAATATCCTTGAAAACATTCTACAGTGGCTGTCCATAAACTCCCCACAAGAAACTATTGTTTTAGGTGACTTTAATATAGACTGGAACACCTGCTCCTCAGACTTCCCTATTACCCACATAACTCTATATGGTTTCTCCCAAGTCATAACCTCCACCACCAGAACTAGTAAGCCCAATGACAAAGAAAGCATACTAGATTGGATTCTCATTAATAACCCTCCCCAAACATATAAGACAGGCACCCAACCTGAGGAAATAAGTGATCACCTCCTAACATATATACTCAGACAAAAAAATTATATCCCTCAAAAACCTAGCTTCAAAACTATCAGGAACAATAAGAGCTTCAATCAAACCAAATTCCAATTAGACCTTCAAACATGTAACTGGAATAGACTAAAACTACTCCCACTAGACAAGGCAGTATCACACTTTAACTCCACATTTCTTACAATCCTTAACAATCATGCACCCACCCGGACCAGCAGAACAAAGAAAAAAGTAGCACCGTGGCTGTCCAAATAAAACTAGACAAAAAATCATGAATAGAAATAAAGCCTTGTCATCTTGGAAAACCAATAAAAACCCTAAGGATCAACTAGCATATAAACAGCTAAGAAATGATACTAAGAAGTGTATAATGTTAGATAAAAAAGACTATTACTGTAACCTGCAACATAAACATCAAAATCGACCACAAACATTTTGGTCCAGCTTAAACAATCTTCTCCATCCAGGTAATACTACTACCCCTATCCCTGCATCTATCCTCCAAAAACCTCCAGAAAATATTGCCAACACCTTCAACACCCTCTTTACGGAAACTATACAATCTCTTGCCAACCAATACCCATATCCAATACCCACCCATCATTTAACTTTCATCCTGTACCAACAGCATTTATCCGATCCTTAATCAAGAAACTGAAACCCACCACCCTTTCAGTAGACCTAGTCCCAGCTGAATATCTTCAAAAGGCTGCAAATACAATAGCGTATCCCATCTCAATATTAATTAACAGAACCATCTCTGAAGCATATATCCCCTCCATCTGGAAAATTTCCTATGTAATTCCTCTCCATAAAGGGGGTAACTCCACTAATCTATCAAATTACTGGCCCATAGCCAATCTGTCCCCTCTGGCGAAAATGATGGAAAAATTTATCCACAAGCAACTCCTTCATTATCTCAATTTGCACAATCTCCTAGCTCCCTCCCAGCATGGATTTAGACCCCACCATAGTACCACCACAGCCCTTCTATCCTTCTCTCAGACAATAAATCAAATCCGTAATAATAATAAGCCCTCCTCTGCTGTCTTTCTTGACCTATCTCAGGCATTTGATATGGTAAACCACCAGCTACTCATTCAAACACTAAAACCTCTTGCCATAGACAGCCTAGCAATGCGCTGGTTTCAGTCCTACCTAAGTGGCAGACAACAAGCTGTGCTATGGAAGGACAGCCTTTCTTCCCTACTGCCAGTCACCCTTGGCATTCCACAAGGGTCTATACTAGGATCTCTCCTATTTTCCATCTTCATTAATGATCTTCATACAGTCATCCCCAAAGTAACCTGCATTCAATATGCAGATGACTCTACCCTAATCTGTTATGCAACCTCTCCATTAGACCTGCAGACCTTAACCCAAAATACTTTCAATGTAGTAGAAAACTGGCTCACTGACAGGCATCTTCTATTGAATCCAAATAAAACAAAACTGCTACTCTTCACCCCCACCCGGAAATCTACATTCCCATCATTTACCATAACATCTAATAATGGCACAATAATTTCCCCAGAAAGTAATGCAAAACTATTAGGTGTAATTGTTGACAATAACCTTAAGTTTGACGCTCACATCGATAAAACCATTAAAACAGTCAACAAAAAGCTAGGATCTCTATATCGAATTAAGGCATTTCTAACCCCAACTGCTAGGACAGTTATTGCCCGAACACATTTACTTTCAAACCTTCTTTATGCCTCCCCAATCTATACAAACCTGAGTAAATCTGACCTCAATAAACTCAATAGCTGCTACAACACCATAGCCAGATTTGCCACAGGCTCAGCATATAGAACCCACCACTGTATTAACCTATGATCTCTAGGCTGTCTAGAGTTTCCCTCTCAAATCCAGTATAATCAATTAATAAGAGCCCACAATGTCCTCCATCAGCCCAAAAGCACACCCATACTCAAAAATATAATTACCCCTTACAGTAACCTAAAAACTCTCCGGTCTTCTGACAAAATACTGGCACAAACTGTTAAATCTAAAAACTCAGCAGGTGACTCATTGTTTTGCAACTCTGTTGGAACAATCTGGAATCGGCTTCCTGCCGAACTTACAGCAAACCAGACTATTAACCAATTTAAAACATCTCTCAAAAAATTCCTAAAAAGTCACTGTCTGTGCCCCTGTACCAACCCTGACTAACCAGTGTACCACTCTCTTCACTACCTGGCTAGCTGTAAAATAATCAATATTTCAGACTTAGTCTCATTCTCATATGTATTGTACTACCGAATGACATGCTACCTTTTTCAGCCTTGTATCACTAAAAATGTCTAAGTTCGAACAAGAAAACTACAATGTTAAGTTTAAGTATGTACGTATTCCAAGTATGCATATAATCCTATAATTCTGTACTGGTATCTATATGTGACTGTATAAAACTGCTACTGTTCAACTCTAATGTAACTATCCACATGTGGAGCTTTTCTCCCCAGGCCTCCGCTGAAAATGTACCTGTGTCCAGTCGGACTATCCCGGTTAACAAATGTAAAATAAATAAAAAATAAAAATAAAAAAAGCTTTTCTTTCTGTTAAAATAGGAAAGAGTAGCAGTTCCGATAACATCTGTGTATGAGTGTTAAAAACTTGTGTTAGTGAGTTAAGCTCCATATTTCGTTATATTTTTGAGAAGTTGTTACAGATGCAACATATGCCTGTGTTATGGAAAGATGCTGTAATAGTTCAGGTTCCTAAATCTAAGTGCCCAAAGATCTTAAATTATTTTAGACCAGTAGCCCATACTTCAATAGTTATGAAAGTTTTTGAAAAAATTGATAAAAGTAGAGATTTTAACGAAGGTTGAACATAGGCTTGATCCGGGTCTATATCACATAATCGAAATGCAGGACATCGAACTCTCAAATGAGTGAAAATTCACATAATCGAACATTGTATTGTGGGGGGGCCGTGCCCCCACACACCCCACTACCCCCACTAAATATATATTCCTACTCTGAGGTTGCAATACAGTGAGGAAAGGGCAAAATTCCTGATCTTCACTGTAGTGTGACGTAAATCCAGGCACTTCGATTATGTGAATTTTCACGCATTTGCGCATTCGATGTCCTGCGTTTCAATTATGCGATATACACCCCTTGATCCTATGCAGTTTGCATATAGGACACACAGAAGTGTGGAAGATGTGACAATTACCTTACTTAATTTGGTTGTTAAACATTTAGAAAGTGAAGAATCACACATTAGACTTCTGTTTTTCAATTTTTCATCCGATTTTAATACTATTCAACCACATGTATTAATACATAGGTTGCAAGAACAGTTCAACCTGGGTCATAACCTTATGAATTGGATTTTGGAGTTTTTAATTAATAGAACACTGAGAGTAAGGGTAAATAAATCCTTATTAGATCAGGTTTATTCTTCGACTGGAGCACCACAAGGGTGTGTGTTATCTGCCCTTATGTTTATTTTGTACACAAATACATGAAGAAGTGTACTTGAAAATAGAACAATTTTAAAATATGCAGATGATACCATCATAGTTAGTCAGCTCAGAAATGAAGATGTGAGTTATGGTCAAGTTATTAAAAATGTTGTCAAGTGGTGTGAAGATTTTTATCTTCAGATAAATATTTCATTGACCAAAGATAGGGTAATAGATTTTAGGAAACGTGTTCATGGCTCTGATGCAACAATATTAAAAATCAGATGATATAATGTGTGCAATCTTATACGTATTTAGGAACTAATATCAATTCAAAGTTGAATTTTGATGAAAATTGCATAATGGTACGTAAGAAAGGACATCAATGATTGTTCTGTTTGCAAAAACTGTCACAGTTACATAAAGACAAATGTATTATGGTTTTGTTTTACCGTGCTTTCATTGAATCAATTTTCATCATTGTCTAGTAGATTGTGTATGAAAAATAGGAATTTGTTGAATCAAATTTTAAAGTGGTCTAGCAAATTGACTGGCAAACAAATTTCTTACATCTTTATATTTAAAACAGAAAGAATAGCTAATTCAATCATAAAACATGTGTCACAGCCATTATTTTGTGAATTTCAGTTACTTCCATTAGGAAATATATGTTTCCAAGATGTAACACAAAAACATATAAGAATAGTTTTGTTCCAGCATTACATGTATGAATAATCTTAAAAGATGTTTTAAAATCTTAATACAGCCTCAATTTCAACATCTTGGCACTTTTCCACTTTCTGGTTTAAATTGAGTACAATACTGCCTGACTGGAAAAACAGTAGAATGTTGAAAAATGCGCAGTATATATTGGAGACCGATTTTTCTTTTTTTTTTTTTTTTCGGATGTTAAACGCTGTGTTTATTATATTTTTTCTTCATTGTTATATTTATTGTATTTATGTGAATGATGAATGTTATGTCTGTACCAACCCTTAATCTTGTGACTGCAAAAATAATTTACCTGCGGGTATGAATAAATGGAATTGAATTGAGTTGAACTGAATTGAACTTTTAGCCTTTTTTTAGCCATTTTAACTGTTTTGCTGTTTGAGAATGTTTTTTCCTGCATTTTGCATTTTGTAGTACTTGTGTATTTTATAGCATAGGCTAGATTCAGATTTGCTGAATCTAGACTGGCATTATTTGAGCATTAAAACCAGCCATCTTATATTAAGAGGGCCTCCTGCACGCTTGTGGCAGAAGAGTGTAGCAAAGGACTCATCTGAGTTGGAGATTGTTGGAATAAGGCTCAGCATTTCCATTGGCCAGCTTGTTTGAAATTTGTTTAATGCAGCTTGTATTTAGTCAGCACATTTGCAATGGTCCTCATTAAAGTAAGCAAATGTACACCTAGTTTTATGGATGGTCAGTTTTCCTCTGCTTCTCCTGCCACCCTGATTGACATGGGTATCCTGAGACAGTGTAGCAATTGCCTCTTTTACACTGACAGCATACCTCTCAACTGTACAGGTTTTCGCAGAGTGTCCAGATTTCTGCCTCATATTTTCCATGTATTACCCCTAATATATCGGTCCTTTTCTGGCAAATAGCTGAGGGTTGGAGTCATGAAATAATGAGAAACATTTGAGTTTAAGAATCCACAGCCTTTAGAAAATTCATGCTAATGCAAAACCTATTATTCTATCAACTTTCTAAGTTTGTAAGAGCAATATTTAAAATCTGTCCCTATTTGTACCCCCATCATTTTTGGCTTTGTCCAGATTTTTTCCTCTAAGAGGTTGAGAGGTATGACTGACAGTTGACAACCCACTACTCCTAAGCCACTCAAGCTCAATTTGTGAGAAATGCATAGACACTAATAATTTGATATCCTTGTTCTTTTGTTCACAAAACAGTGACACTGAACAGGTTCACAGCCCACATACCAGACCTCCTGCACAAACCATGCTCTCAACATGTAAACCATCATACATGGAGGTACTCACCAGAAATTTGCCTAAACACCAGGAGACCTCCGAAACACAAACATGCCACACCTAATACATTACATACAGCACTTAATACACATAAAACCACAAGCACAAGAGTCTCACTAAATAAGCCTCCAAGACAAAGCACATCTAAACCAAATTTTTGGTTATAGACAACTCTATAGTGAGACACACAGATGTCCCACTCACCAGGCTGGACAAGAATGTTATGGTCAGCTGTCTGTCAGGTGCCAGGATCCACCAGATCACACACACACTCAAGTCTCTCCACAGCAAGTACCATTATCACTCCATCATAGTTCATGCTGGTATGAATGACTTGAGGTGTATCTCACTGGGCTATATAAAGAGAGATATGACTGAGCTCTCTGATTATGTGTGTCAGGCAGGTATGTCCCTAGCCTTGAGCAACATTCTACCCTCACCCAGGATGATAACTACAATAGAAACAAAAAAATGATTGATTTCAACAATTGGCTTAGTTTCTGGTGTCATTCCAAGGGGATCCAGTACCTGTCAGCGTGGGATGACATGGTAGATAGACCATGCTGCTTTGCTAGAGATGGTCTTCATCTGTCACCTCTGGGATTTTGGTACTGGCTAAGGCTCTTGCCTCCCCCATAGTGCCTTTTTTAGGCAATGTCACAACAAGAAAATTCCCAATGTAAAAAATGTCTTCAAAAAGCAGCATCAAGGTTATGCTGCTAAATACTAGGAGTCTAAACCTAAAACTGCGCTCAATGGAAGCAGCCCTCACCTTAGAAGATGCTGACATCTGTGCAGTCACATGGACATGGTTTAAGGCCTTGGAAAGCACCCTGGTCATACCGGGTTATAATGCCTTCCATACATTCAGGCCACAAACTGAAAATGCGAGAACTAAAGGAGGTTGGGTATCAATATTCATCAAAGATAAATGCACCTCTAGAGTGGTTAAATAAAATAATTCCCTTGAACAAATCCAGGTCCAATTGACTGTCGGTATGACCCCTCTCCAAGTTATTGCCAAATATAGGACCCCCTCTTTGAACCAGGATACCCATACTACATACTTGGATCTACTTGAATTGCTCAAGATACAATCAAGCACCCTGGTTTTAGTGACTTTAACTACCCATCCATAGACTGAGTAAATCATACATGTACTAACATACTTCCCCAAAGGGTTTTGGACTTCATTAACTCCAATGCCCTGGACCAGTTGGTTGACACCCCTACAATGGGCCCATACATTCTGGATCTGGTGCTGACAAACATGGGACCTCATTGAACCACCCTTGTGAGGTCTCATTAGAAGTAACAATAACATCTGCCCCCCCCCCCCCCATTAGCAGCGGTTAGGCTAAAAAAACTTCTCCAAAGCCAATTGCAACCTAATATGTGACAGCATTAATAGTGTCATAGACCCTGCCCTCACTGATAGCATGGACAGCTATACTAGGATTTACACCAATGCCTTGTATAAGCATCTATACAAATGTATTGACTCAGCTGTACCTGACAGGATCAAAACAAGATCCACAAGAAAGAGCAAGCCTGCCTGGTGGACATCTGCCATTAACAGGTTATACAATAAGAGAAAGAAATTGCTGTCCAAGAGCAGGAAGGAGCAGTCTCTGAATTGGAAGCATTCCCTCCTTGGCTTAACCTCGTAAGGCGTTCTAAAACTAACTATGAATCTAAATTAGCCTCCTTCGTTAAGGATTACCATAAGGCCTTCTTTAGCTACATCAGAAACCTTAAAGGAAAAACCCAGCTCTGTGCAGAACTGGTTGTTAATGGCACCACATATTCCCACAGAAATAGCCAACCTGCTAGCTGACAGGTTCAGTGAAAACTTCTCCCCCCTGTCCCTGCCACATATCCTCCAAAACCATCCCTACCACTTACCCTCTACATAGTATCTCCAAGTAGCAGGTCATACACACTCTCTCCAAAACCAAAAATACAGCCTCTATGGGACCTGATGATATCCCAGGCTGCATTCTAAATGGATTAAAATAGGAATGAGCTGCAACACTGGGTACTCTTTTTAACCACAGTCTAAACACTGGTTTTGTATCTGCTGAATGGAAAACAGCAACCGTCATCCCATTACATAAAGGAGCCTCCACAAACCCTGGGAACTATAGACCCATAAACCTGACCAGTCTAGTCTGTAGGGCTATGGAAAGAATAATCATGGACCTTATTAACAAAGCTATAGGAGACCTGCAAAAGCTCGACCCAACCCAAGTTGGATTCATTAAAGGGAGATTCTGCCTCTTGAACTTGTTGGACTTCTTTGAGACAGTCACCAAAGCCCTGGATGAAGACAAATCCATGCATATACAGCCTTCCTGGACCTGGCCAAGGCCTTTGACACTATTCCCCACTCAGGCATCATTGATAAACTCACCCAGCTGGAGATCAACCAGTATATTGCCAGAGGAGGTTGCAAACTGGCACACAGTCAATATAGGTGACTCTGCCTCCACCAGCAGACCTATAACCAGTGGTGTTCCACAGGGATCTGTGCTGGGGATCCTTTTGTTTGAAATCTAACTTTTCAGATGTACAGGCTAAAACAAAAGGCCTATGGCTGACAAAGGTTGCTGATGATTCAAACTGGGTGCACTCATCGAGTCCCCAAAAGATATCAACATCCTAAAAGAGGGACTTACACTGACAAATGACTGGTGCCAAAGTCATGGGCTAAAACTCAATGCAAAAATATGCATGACTGTCCTCTTTGGCAAGGGTGACATCCCTACAGATTACCACATTATTAACAACAACCTAAGCACACATTCAGTGGAGAGAGATTTGGGCACACAGGTTAACAGCAACCTTTACTTTGACAAACCACATCTCCACAGTGGTACGAAAGGCTTTCTTTATTGCCCACTTCAAAAGTAATGGCATTGCATCTAGAGCAAAAGAAGTTATAAATCCCCAGTACTCCTCACTCATTTGACCAATAATAGACTACAGTGCTACCTTTGGTATGTACCTTACCAGGCACCTGCAGCAACTGGAAAGACCTTAAAGGTTTCTTTCAAAGAAAATTCAGTGTCTTCAGCATATGTCATACATTGACAGACTGAAACCACTGTCACTATACTCTGAGTCTTGCAGGCTACTCAGAGGTAACCCCTGCCTTGCATATAAAGCAATCTCAGATCCTGCTCTAATGGAAATGCTGCACATTTGTAAATCAAATGATATACGATGGACTTGCTCTAGGGGACTCATCCCAGTATGTGACATCAACAGGACTTGTTGGAGAGACAGATATGTCTCACAGAGGTTACCTCTACTCTGGAACAAACTTCCAGTTCAGGTGAAGCAGAGCCCCTTGCTGACACTATTTAAGTGTAATTTGGATGATTGGATGGGAAAACAAATTCAGCCTGGGAGTTTCACCTGTGTCCCTTTTGGACAGGAACAGTAGTTGTTGACTTAGTTCCGCTTAATACCTTGATATTCTTGGAAACAAGGGTTGTACTTGGTTAGGTTTGCAAGGGCCCTAGGGCCATTAGCCCAGTAACCTCCTATGATCCTATGATTTAGTATCAGTAACTTTTAGTCTCTGATATACACAAAAATATCATTCTGTAATTATTGGCAAAGATTAGAATATTCCTTTATAGAAGCTCTAACATTGAAATACATAGTCATTGAGTAAGCACTCTTATTTCTGTTTGATAGCCTTTCAACAATGCACTGGAAATATTAGATTTGCAAGCAAAGCTTTTAGATATTATAAGCATATTCATTTACATTGTAGAAAATGTCTGAATATTTGGAAAGTAAGGTGTACAAAAATAAAACCATCCTTTCTTGTAATGTCTAAAGAGAGAAAATAAAAAAAGAAAGGTGCCTGTGCTGAAAGGAATTTTCTCCTTCATTAGCTCTGAAAGCTATACAGATTTTATTGCAGTAAAAAAAAGTTAATTAGAAAACTTGGGAAAATGCACCCAGAATGCTATTGTTTCAGATAGCTTGGAGAAAATACAGAACACTGGAATACTCAGAAAATGAAAATACAGTGCTGTAAAGCATTTTCTATTTTAAGGCAATGAGCTGGAAGCATTTACTAACCTGCTAAATTATTAAAGTACATGTCAACAACTGATGAAACTGAGAATGTTCACATCTTCTGCTTAGGCACCGTTATCTTTGAAAATGTAGAGTGATAATAAACACCAATAATTGGGAAATGTGCAGAAATAAAATACATGAAGGAACTGCTGTTATGATTTGATATAATAATAATCTCAGTTTTCTTTTTCTGATCTAAACATATAGGAGAAATTCACCTGTTTATTTCTTTGCTTTTAAAATTAAATGCTTTAGGCTAGCCATAGCAGAAAATGTAATGTAAGGATTCATTAGTACAGCATTAAACCCAACATCCTAAATCATGACATGCAGAAATAAACAGAATAAATGCACACACTACCAAGTGCGCTATTTCTCTCTCTCTTTCTATTTCGCACACACACACACACACGTACACACACACACACACACACACACACACACACACACACGTGTGTGTGTGTGTGTGTGTGTGTGTGTGTGTGTGTGTGTGTGCAAGCATGCACACACTTACACACACACAAAAATGTGTACATGTGCGTGTGCTAGCACACGGGCACACGCACACATTGAGTGAAGTCCATCAGCCATATTTTCAATATTGTTTACCAGTTTGGAGATCTCAAAGGGCAGTGTATGACATGAGCAGCCTACGTAATTTCAAGGAAGGAATTAGTTGATACCTATACTCCGTTCACTCATGTCGATGCAAACCTCATGTTATTCAATTCTATAGCTATCATGCAATAAAATAGCTGAGATGGTTGATGCAACCTGACCATTTTAAGCCATGAGACATAAAAAGAAAATAAAACATAATGCAATAATGGCACTTTTTATCACTGATGCATAGCTGCCACTGATTCTGTGCACATTGAATGGTTTTGTTTTTTCATTACAGGTATACAGAATAGGGTCATCTGTGCCTTTGTGATAGGCTGCTGTGGACCAAGTCAAACCAAGTGATTGCTGGGAGAGTTGATGTGACAAGGCAAAGGACACAGAGGGTTTAAGAATTCAGTGTTTTTATATAGTGTAGAGTCAGCTGTTTGGGACTAAAAGAATAACAAAAGAGGAAGGAAAGTGTATTTTTTTAAGAAGAATAGGTGAAATGCAGATAGTAGCCTTATAAGGTGTATTATTGTATTTATTATGTAAAAAAGGTATTTCGGCTTTTCCCTGTTAGGGGTCGCCACAGCAGAACTCTGGTCCACTAATGATTGGCAGTGGATTTTTACAGTGCCGAGTTGCCAGCCTGACGTCCAACCTTCAAAGAAGGCACACTCATTCACACACACACCTACCTGCATGTCTTTAGATGTCACTCAACCACAGGGAGGACATGCAGACTCCACACAGAAAGCGCTCCAGCCGAGAATCGAATGGGAGAACCTCTTGCTGTGAGGCGACAATGCTAACTGCTGCACCACCATGGCCACATTGTATTTATTATGTAATATAGCTAAATTTTCATGAAAAGCTAACCTGCATGAATAGGAAACATTCTCTAGGATCATATCAGCAAGAGAGTTCTCTTACTGCATCACATCTTTTAGAAGTCTATCCAGTTCATTTGTCTTCCATAAACTTTGTTTTTTTTGTCTTGGTTAAACTTTGTTTATTGAAAGCATACTGATTCATTTCCTCAACGTTTTTAGTGCTACTGTTTGGCTTTATTTCAAGAGGTAATGCAAACCAGTTTGCAAAACATGTGATACAAAACTGCTTAGAATGAAATGTATTTATTTTATGTATGTTATGTATTTTACATATGTTTACCAGTAAAGTCCAACTGGGTGGAAACACATTTTCAGCGGAGACCTGGGGAGAAAAGCTCCACACAATAAACATTGGATAAAAATATACATAGTGATGATTTTTATACAATACATGGATTATAATATAAATAGAATTTAAACAGATTGCATAACTTTACAGGATTACAGCTACGCAACATATATTTAAAGATGATGTTTTTGAATACAACTTACCTCCAGGCTGACTGTTGGTAAAGGAGTAAAGAGAGGGCACTTTAAGTTTGAAGTACATGCGTGAGTGATAAGTAGGCTATTATTATATATTCAGTTTCTGTTCTGAGTTGGAAAAGAGGGAGAAGTAGGAGGTATAGAGAATGGAGAAAGATGGGATAAGAACCACTGAGGGAAGAAGAATTCACTTGGAATAGTGACTGTTTGTCAAATGTGTTTTCTGAAATTTAGCAAGTTAAGGGAAGGGAGGGGAGTGCGGGGGTAAGGTACACTGTTAGTTTTCAGAGTAGGAGAGAGATTTTTTTAGTAGTAGTATTATTTACCCAGGACTGTTTAAATGCAAGCAAATAAAAAACTCTCCCCGGGATTCATGAAGCTTGGTCCAGGCGCAGGCATAGCGTAGGTGGTATAATGCCAAATATGGCCGTCGAGCGATTCAGGTACGATCCAATTCCACGTGCACTACCGGCGTATGCCAGAACTGTGCAGTCCTCGGCTTAGGTAATGCTAATCACCCCATGCGCAGTGCCGCACCATGCAAATGAAGGTACATAGCGATTCATGAAGTGGTACAGGCGTAGCGTAAGCCCATGGAAATGTAAACCAAAAAACACGGTTTACATTTTCCCAAAGAGAACATCGGAGCTATGGAAGTGGACCAGACTCATGTATTACAAAGTTAACATATGCCAATGGCTAAATACACAGCCAATGGCATAAGAAAAGATGCACAACACCTAAAAACAACATTTAATGTCATGTCCACAGTAACGCAAAGTACAACCGCAGGGCATGTGTGCACAAACTGGAACACAAAGAAAATATATACAAATGTCATAAAATCGCAATGTAATACAAATCAGGATTTCACCATAATACTCAATGGTATGCATGGTACACCACAACCAAGCTACAAGGGTTGCTAAGGGTCTGCGACAGTGTTCAGCGCGGTAACTATGAATTAGTAGTCAATGCCATGCAAATGAGGCAGGTAATACTGAATTGCAAACATCCCGCCGGATTAAGGATGTACCATACGGCGCAGCACTATAACACCGAGGAGTGGCTCAGAGGTATACATGACATCAGCAGTGGGATGTGCCACCATAGCTGTAAGCACATTGGAGCAATGCAAATCTGGCCTGGCCGTTGCTAAGCAAAGCTGCAGGACAGGGGTGGGGTGGTAGGTATAGTATCGTTTAGCTGAGAGCACATATGGTGCCCGAAAGTGCATCTGTATGGGGATGAAAACATGCCCGAAACCCGGTAAGCGGATGCACGCACCACAAACCATAGCACAAACAGGAAGGTCAGGGGAAGAAAAGAAGGAAATGACGCAGTAGGGTAATTGGAGTACAGCTGAGCAATTAACACCTATTAACTCACAGCGGGCAATCGACGGCAGCTGACAAGTCTGCTTGCAGAAACCTGCAAAACAGGATAGGGGAGGTGTCAGATTGCAAAGAAAGGAGAACTGTCATAGCAGAGCAAAGCAAACCTACAGTAGACCGGCAATAGAACACATTACGCAAGATAAGCCAGGTCTAGGAAAGTACAAATGAAAGCAGGCTGCAGGATGCATGCCAGAAAATGGTAGGTGAAACGTGAAGAAATGTAAAGGGAAGGGCAAGAGGTAATCCACGGCAGCCAAATGTAATTCAACACCAAAGGCACCAAAATAGTAGTTCCTGTAGTAAAACACATAAGATACCCTGTAGCTACGATCATACATACACACCCTATGACATCATCGGTGTTCACAGCACAATAGTATAAAGTGTGAAAGCACCCTACACACACCTGTGTATTCCCAAACATTGCACCATAGGTGTAAACACACGGGGAACTTTTAAAATGTACATGTTGGGAGCTGCCATAGCTGTGATTCATCACCATGTGTTAGAGACTGACGGTGTTGTGGAGGATGATGCTGACAACCACCGCAGACCCCAGAGGAGGAGAAGAGTGTTCATACCAAGGGTAACCTACCAGGGGCTACATGATCTGGAGATAGCGTTACAGGGTGGACAGGGACATCGTACAGCAAATAGTTGAGCTGTGCCGGCCACGCCTGAGAGCCAGAAACAACAGAGGGGAACCCATCCCAGTGGACACGAAGGTATGTGTAAGCTTGCGAATACTAACCACAAGTACCTTTCAAAGGCCAACTGGAGATATAATGGGGATCTCACAGGCATCAGCATCCAGGGTACTACATCAGTTCCTGGATGCCATGTTACCACATGCCAATGAGCATATATACTTCCCCCAAACTCAGGAGGAGTTGGCCAGCAATATGCATCACTTCCACCATGTGGCACACTACCCGCACGCACATATATATCAAGTCACCACCCGGTGAGCATGGTAGGCACTACATAAACCACAAGGGATTCCACTCCATCAACTGCCAGGTTGTGTGCAATGCCCAGGGCATTATCATGGATGTGTGTGCTGGCAGCCCTGGAAGCTACCATGACTCCCATATCTGGCATGTCTCACAGCTGTATCAGGTATTTGTCAGGGGGGACATCCCACATGGCCACCTTGTGGGGGATGCTGACTATGCACTGGAGCCGTGGATGATGACTCCCATCAGAAATGCACACACACCCATGCAAGAACGCCATAATGAGGCACACGCACAAACCAGAATCATCATAGAGCGTGTGTTCGGGATGCTGAAATCACGGTTCCGTTGCTTGGACACATCTGGTGGAGCCTTGCAGTACTCTCCAGGCACGTGTGCCCACATCTTCATAGTATGTGCCATGCTACATAATATGATCCTGCGGAAACAGCTGCAGCAGGGACAAAATGGTGAAGGCCTTCATAGCCCACCGCAATTGCCAAGGCCATCACAGGCACAGAGGGATTCAGACCACGAACACCCTGTGCCAGCCCCAATAGGCAGACGGAGGCATGCCCAATATGCCTATGCCTTGGCAAAGAGGGAAAGTAAAGCACATACTCTGACAGTGTAGGCCCCTATGGACTGACACACCTCTCCACCTGCACACACAGTAAAATGGATGGCACTCACACACGACCACCTGTAAATTGTAATGTATAGGTGGCCTACTGTGTGAATCCTACATAGGCAGCCCTCAAACATTGTACACACAACAGCTATTGGAACAAGGAATGTCAACACATGAATAGAACATGCACCTATCAGCATATATTGGTGCTGTGTGTATAGGTTCCTAGGTACATCAGTAGGTACACGCCCGATTGTCAGAGGCCATACACCAAATGAGGCAAACAGTGTCTGCTGTCGCCACAACATCGAGTAACCAACTGTCGCTCAGTGGAGCAGAGGCAATCGCGGGATCACATGTGTGTAAGCACTGTTCTCCACACACTCTGCACGGATTCCTTGCTGCGTTAATGAGGGGCTCCACATAATGTAATCATGGATGTCGTGTCAAGGCATGGGGTGTACCCATGACAGGTATCCGTCACCCCAGCATGCTCCACCTATGGTCGTTTGAAAGTGTAGCACATTATCGTGTGTGGCTCACTGTGATATACATACCCAATGCTGGAGCACATCCAGTAAACATCACATGGACATACCATTAATTGGACTCATCCATATGTAAACTAACTGAGTTACCCATGTGATTGCAGTATGGAGTAACAACTGTAGTATACTCCACATACAAAACGCCATAACACGTGTACAAATCCCACATGCCCAAGTGGTAAATGCAGTGACCGTCGTGCATGTTCCCGGTCCCACGTCCTGCAAGGGATGTAACGTAATCCCGAAGGCACGAATAATGCATGTCGGATGCAGGTCATCAGATCATGTTTAGCACACGTTAGCGGGAATATGCGTTGCCCAGTGCTGGTAAGCGTCGTTTAAATATGACTATACAGATATGCGTGAAACAGGGCTAAGCTTCTCTGAATATCGTGCAGATCACGGTCAATGATGTCCAGAACAGGTGAAACCAGCATTATTCACCCCTGTACTAATAGTGCCTGCTCTGAAGGGTAAAACAACCACTGCCAGGAGTAGAACACGCAATCATGTATACAATCACCTAACACTATGGTAGCCAAGATGTACCTACGGCAGGTGTGTAATGTGACAGGTTCAAACACAAACGTGCGGAGTCCAGGAAACAGTATACACCGACAAGTACACAATGAAAGGTGTATTCTGCCTGTCACTCTCTCTGTCATATATATATATATATATATATATATATATATATATATATATATATATATATATATATATATGTATACACATATATAATACAGATAGAAAGGGTGATAGAGAGATATATGTTGATATATACGGATTTACCGATATCTGCAAATATATAGATAGGTCAACGACATGTACACAACCATGGAGGTACAAATAAATAGGATACAGCCAACTATGGAATGTGTCACATACCGACACGCGTAACCACGAGGCTGAAAGACCGAAAGAACACAGTACCAGAACACTAGAACCGCGAGTAATATTATCACGATATGAAGGGACATTTAGTTACTGCTGCCGGTGTTGCGGTCCACGTAGGTACTGTGTTCAGCTGTGTTTGTGATTGCCGTAGTCTGTGTATGTGTGTGTTGAGGGTGCCATGTGTGTGTCCATGTGACTGCAATGTGTGTGTGTGTGTGTCTGCATCGTGTGTCTGTTAGTGCCAACTTGGAGGTAGATCATTACGGTAGGTGTGGTTATAGCTAGCCGTAGGCATATGGTTACCACCTGTCCCACATTAGGAGGGACAGCCCCTCCCTGGGCAGTTGTGTCCTGACATAAAACATTAAAAAGGGCAAATGTCCGAGATTGTAGGACATTATTATGTCCCATATATTATGTAATAGTTGCATTAAATAGTTATGCCTGTATGTAAGAAACGTAAATGTTACATGCAATATGATAAGTAGCCAAAGTCCTACAACAATAAGTATGTATTGAGGATAAAAGTATGTGCTATCCTGTGTACTGACCATGGGTATGTGTCAGCCTGTAAACACCGATGTGTGTCCCGCAAGTGTCCCACAATGGCCATTTGAAAAGGTGGCAACCCATGCCAAAGAGGTTCAGTTACCAACACAACTGCAATGAGTGCAAATATCTGGGACAGAAATACACGGGACAGCTGTCATTTAGTAACATTCCTTTACATATCACTGTAATTCCGGGGTATGGAAGTATCAACCTCACCTGCATACTATATAGAAACCAATTAACAATGGTCCAATGTATATGCCCATAACAAAAGTCTACTAACTGATAGGTCTTTAATTAGGGAAAGAGCCCACACACATATATGGAATATGTAGAAATGCAAGCCCCACAAACCTGTATATACTACGTACACCCACCTACATCCCCCACACATGAAACTATAGCAATACAGACTGTAATTACAGCACAAACATCCAGTCAGTCAATTACATCTGCAGAAGCATTAACATACCATGTGAGAGTCACATGTTAAAGGCGCCATGTGAAATCGTAGCCATTGTATAATGGAACAAACGGCGATGTTACAAGTTTTGTTTGCAATAGTCCCTTATCAGATGGTTGGGATGACAGGTACACTCACATGTAGAACCACATACCCTAGCCGTCACACACAATCCACGGGGGGACATGAATCCAAACTATCCATGTCTCTACACATAGCAGTTGCAATTACACACAACAAAACACAATACAGGCCGTCTTCCCGAAGGTATGGCAAATGGGCAACGCCCAAGTGGAGAATTCAATTATACCCCACTGTTGCCGCATAATTGGTGAATGGAGTAGCTGCACAGCTGATGTGCAAGTAATAATTCACTCAGGAACACCAATTGGCGGCAGGAAACCACATGTTACAGGTATCGACATATATAAGGATGACTTGCCAGACATTCAAACCGTATGCTCATACCATAGAACTGTTTAAACAGTGTAAGAGAGATAGTTATGAAAGTCCAGAATGATAACAAGGTATGTAGAACACTCAGTATGTAAGTGTATGTATAGCCTGTTTTGTATTAATTATGTTAGTGTATGTATAGCCTGTTTTGTATTAATTAAAAGTGTCCGCAATGCATAAAGTGGGAAAAGGTATTATGTAGTGATGTCTTGCTGAGCATAGTAACGCTTGTAGAAATTGTGTGTCCTGCAGTGGGCCACAAGGTAAACATCACAGACACCACAAGAGATGCTACATGAGGGCTTTAAACAGAACAATTCCATACCACCCGCCATCAGTGGTAGGGTATGTCCAACAAGTACGTGCCATAGCAGGGGATAGTATATGTTGATATACTGTCACAGTAGGCATGTGTATGGGCATAGAATGACAATGACATGACTGAGGTGGTCCCGCTGTGCAAGTATGCTTTGCATTATGGGATAATATGTAAAATATGTGTAATGTACAGTATTGTAGGTAGATATGTCAGATATTCTACACAGCATAACAGGCATATCATGCATACCAAAGGTATCGTCTATTGGCATGTACAATATACAATAACAGGATACATATGGCTTGTAGTCACAGGACACTGTAACAGCATGATAGCTAATCTAAATGGAAGAGCTACTCAATTAACCATGCACAAAGGACATGTAATAGCTTCACAGGTTCATAGTGGGGTACTATGCAGTCTGGCAAGTCTATGTGTAAGCCCAACTACAGTGTTTACACCAGCGGCACCTCTCTAGGGTAGTGTCTTGTCTGTGAACAGCAGAGCCATGTGTTACCTGCACCTCTGCACAGTACAGCCACTGCAGTGATCCCTGGCGTACATGTGTCTCCCATCCACCAAGTGAGGTATCACATGAACAGTGCTACTGAGTGTCCCTGCGTGATGTACATAGGAATCATGTTCCAAAGCATGGTGAGTGTCTGGTTTGGGAATGCAACCCTCAAGCACATCCCACTCATCATTGCGTGTGTGCACATATCCATGAGCATGTTGCTCACAGTGGCTTTTGCTTATGTCGCTTATGTGGAGTATATCCATGAATATTGTTGTGGACATGGGCCCTGTCTGTTCAGCAGAGGTCACCCCTGAGTATGTAGTATGCAAATGTGTACAGACGTGGTGTCCGTAGTTCTGCCGCATATGTCAACCGTCGGAGTTCAATAAACGTCATGGCGTGTTAATGTTGTGGTATGTAAAGCCGTAGCTGTTCTGTAAGGTACACCCTAAATGGGGTGTTGTACCCTTGAATGTGTGTATATGTCAGGAGTTCAGAGGTACAATGGGTGCCTATGTTCCAGCTACAAACCCAGTACAGATAAGTGTGGCCACGTAGAAGGATATCCACGCCACAGTGGCAATATGGTTATCAAAGGAGTGGGAGTGACATACGTGTGTATTACGATCACGTACAATGTGACATGTATGTAGGGGACTACCACCTATGTGATAGTCAGTGGGTGAATGGTGTAATGCAAAGGGGATGTTCATGCATCTTGTGTCATGCAGCTTGAGGCCATGATATTGATATCAGGTATCCGTCACAGTGATACCCTTATGGAGGGAGTCAGTATCAGTTGGTGGATCAATTATGGCGCTTTGTATGCAGTTGTCTGGAAAGCTAGTCAGGGAAACCCTCTGTGCTAGCCTGTACCTCAGGGAATCATATACTGAACATGAGGGGCCCTATGACTGAGGACTGTGGTATGCCAAGTTTAACTAAAATACAGTAGGTACTATGGTATGCTGCCCTCATTGTGTGTGTTCTGTCCGTGAGCCACATTGCATAACATCCTGAGACATAGGGGACGATGTGCAGGTGGATGTGTATGTTGTCAATACCAGAATGGAGAACGGTGCTGAAAACCTATGAGAGGACAATGTAGGCTGTGTGGACCCCCTTACCGTCATCAACTACCCTGGTAACTGTATCAAAGGAGTCCACCAGGTGTAGGAGCCATGCTCTGGCCCTAACAAGTCCAACCTGGGTGGCATCAAAGGACCGGAGCCCACCAATGTCTCTGTGAATGACTTCCATGATGATGTGCCCCATAGCCTTGCAGAACAGTCCAGTCGGGCGTATAGGGCAATAGTCTCTCTCATGCATTGTGGCGCCACCTGTGTGGAGTGTGATAACTGTTGCTATGTGCCATTCAGGGGCCACAATGTCTGATACAAGGCTATTACTGAATATGGTGGCCAAGTGGCGAGACATGTCATTCAGAGGTTTGTGTAAATCACAGCCTGGTATGTTGTACGGTCACATGGAGTCAGTGTACCAGGCCTTATAGAGTGCAGGTTAGTAGTGTGTAGTTGTGACTGCAGGGACACTGCAATGTTCCTGCATGGATTGTGGCCCTGTAGGGAGTGAGAGGGTGTAATGTTAGCATTGAACCCATCTGCCAGCATGTTGCCAACATCACTTGGTTCTGTAATGTTCCTGAGTAACTGTTGTATGTCAGAGCAGATGTGGGTATTGCCATTGACTACTGACATACCTCCATAATGCCTTGTGGTACACCCTGGAATGTGTCGCAGTAATGTTTACGTAGCTAGGTTCGGAGTATGTGATGAGGGATCCCGTAGCCCTACTGAGGCTGACCAGTGAGCTACCCCACCCATGGGATTGTACTCCACTTTGCAACAGCCTTCACCTGTTGTTGTAAATTATGTCCATGGAACTGGACCCCCAGAGTGGCATCCATTATCTGGTGGGTACCATCATGGCTCTGTGTGGAATAGCATGATCCATGCAGTTGTGTATGTGCTAATGAAGTGCACTGTGGTATGTTTCAGCATTTGTATGTGCATTGTCCATCTGCACGGGTGTCATGACGTTAACTACTGCTGTCATAAGACGTCTGTAGTAGGCATTGTAGTACTCTTGTACTGTGTATGCCGTGAAGGGTGTGGTGCCGGGATGTGGATAACAAGGGTGATTAGCATATGTTCGGAATCCACCAAAGAGGGGATAACCCCAGGTGTGGAACACCAGTCACATGTTGATAGTGTCCATGTCTAGGATATTGTTGGTCTTGGAGGTGGTGTGTATGGGTTGATCCAGCCGAGTGGAGATCATGAATCCCGGACAGCGTTGGCCTAATGTGTTGGTACATGAGTGGCTATCCCAGTTAAGTGTGGGGTAGTGTCAGTCTCACATCAGTAGTACTTGTCTGAACCCTACTGTCCAGTACACCAAGAAATGAGGTCTGGTAACCGTGGGGTATGTTGTTGAATCAGTAGCATGTTACAATGTGTATAGCAGTTCTGGCCACAGTTAGTTGCAAATGGAACACCTCTGATGCATTGTGCTAAGTAACTAGCCAGGATGTGTGTACAACATAGTGGTATATGGGAACACCTCAGCCATGGGTGTGCCGGTCCAGGTTACATGACTGAAAGGTGTGGTCTGTGTATAACCTGTCATTGCAGGTGTGCTCTGCAGAGCCTAGAGGCAGGTCCCAGTCACTGCAGAGATATTGAAGTGGTTCAGTATAAGGAGTGCCTTGCCTGTGTGTGTCAGAGATGAAGATGTCAAGAATTGCGTCACATGACCCCATGTTTTGCTTGCCTGTTCCCGTCCTGGTGGTGAATGTTATTGGAAACTGTGCAAGACAGGCAGTATAGAAGCAGCAAGAGCCTTACATGTTATCTGTACTCCCAGGGCTGACAGGTGCAGGTCATCTGTGCCAAAGCATCGTGTTTTGTTGACCATGTCAGTCAAAGCGGACTGATACCAGATGCCTGTGGAATGACAGCAGAAGCATAGGCAACTGTTGAAGTGGCACAGTCAGTCGTTGTACAGTGGTATCAGGTCTGGATGAATGCATAATGCTCCCCAGGGCTTGGCCCATACCTTCAGGGCTACAAGACCGGTGAGCTATTGCATGTCCCTGCACACGTAGTCTGTGAAGTTGCATCTCAGGGCAGTCACACTAACATGGAGAATGACAGTCAAATTGTACCTGGTGAGGTGTGGCATGGGTGCATAGGTTATTTTGCAGAACCAGTTACCCGACAGCAAGATGTAAGCGACTATTGCCTTGTGTAGCCTGCTGAGTGGGACATCAGTGTGACCGCCTACAGAGTCACCTATGACTGGTGTGTTGTGTATGTTATAACACCCTATTGGCTGTATGTGATGGGCACACATGAGTCTGTGGGCTATAAGTTATTGTTGTTGTGTTTGGTGATGGGGGCTGCCTTTGGTGCCTACACAGAGTATGGAGAGGTACTGCACAAGTTGTACTCATATGTGTGGCCTGTGGTGGTGGAGATCTTGTGAGACTATGTGATGAGTGGGGTGTGTTGCAAATGTTACACATCCCCACATGATTGTCAGGTTCAGTCAGGGTTGGTGACAGCATTACCCCCAGCATGGCTGCATATGTGCATCTCCCACAGGCTGTAGTGTCGTATGTTGGGAGGTGAGCATTGACTGTGTACATGAGACAATTGCTCTATTGCCACATGTACGCCATATTCATCATATAGACAGGCAATAGCACTGGTACATGACAGTTGGACATGCCTGTATATACAACCATGTCTCACAAGATATGTGAGTTATGTGTGTACAACAGCTGTTGTACTGAAAGCAAGCTGGAAATGTAAGGACAGACAGTGTACTTGTGAGAAATGGTGTGGAATGGGTGCTATATTAATCAGTAGCTCATGAAGTGCTCACAAGTTCTGAACAAGTACTGAGTATGAAAATACAATACAGATAGGGTGTTGGATAATATCAACCCACAAGTGGTGACGACAGTCATAATTGGTGGCACCGCACTATTACCCTGCTGAGTATGGTCTGCAAGTCCATGAACCATTATCAATGTAGATGTTAGCAGTACAGATGTAGATGACAGTACAGATGTTTGACTACATGTACCTTCGTAGGTCACAGGAGTGTTCTACCAGTAGCCTGTTGACAGAATCAACACTACAAAAGTTGTCAGAGTGACATGTGCATATCACACTAGTGCCAGTTACAGTAAAATAGAGTTAATGTGTTGTACTCCCCCCTCATTGTAGCCCATACCACACAGACAGATGTGAGGCATCTGTGTATGTAAGGATGTGAATGGCCATGACCTATGAGCAATAGCTGTCTGAGTGTTGTGAACAACATACATAATGGGCTTTGTGGGTGAGGTGTGTGACATAGGTGCACATTCTGACAGATGATATCAGCATTGTCACCGCTAGGTGAATATCCCTGTGCCCATTAACTATCACCTACGCTGCAGTCAACATTATGGACACTGCGTAAGGGATGGTGCTGTGCAGTTCACCTCCCTGAGTTGGTGACATCTCCAGGCCTCTTAGGTAGTCATACGAGGCACCGATGTCATGACAGGGTGCCATCCATGAGCATGGAGATCATTGGACAGGCATACTCAGCACTCGGGTGAACAATATTGGATCACATATCATCTTTAAGTGGTATTGGCCATGCGTGGATGGGCGATACCAGCCTTCACAATCCTCACCTCCACTATGCAGCATGCTGGGTACCTTGCATAAAGACATGTGCTACACTATGATGTTGGACATGCTACATGTACATATCCTGATCTGAAAGACATACGTCATGGACAGCCACCGTCCTACTACTAGGATCGCCACATGCTGGACAGATCCCTGTGCCATACATGTGACATACTCCCGCCATACCATGCAACCCTGTCCATCAAAGCTGCACATGTCATCTCTGTCATACATGGTGTGATGACCGCATGGTAGATGTATTATCAACTGTCTGGATCAGTAATGTGGCACTGATGCACCTTGCGGTGGAAAAATGGCTGTCGGATACAGCTAGGAAACCTTGCCCGTACATGCTATAGTTGATAACCATCCCTGCGAATGACGTCTGACTAGCCATTGTCCCATGTCTATCACATGTGCAACACAGGCGATCCGTGGCAGGATGCTGAACAGCTATACAGTGCCGTGTAGATGTATATGGCAAAACACATGCATGTAAAGGTTTCCATGTGTATGTGTGCATTGTCACTGCTCAAGTCCATTAAGGCAGTGTATGTGTTGATATGTGACATATACACAGCATCAAGGTCAACAGCATTACCGTGGACACATCCAGGCATGTGCTGATAGGTAAGGACACCAGTGCAGGCAAATGGACATGCCCACATCAAGACAGCATTCACATGGAGTATGAACAATGTAATGAGGTGACACACATATATGGTGTTGATATCCAATGCATAACGGGTGTTACATGTGTGTGACACAAACATGTCAGTCGTGTCAGTGTCATGATGATTTGCAAAGATAACTGTGCAGATGTACTAGATTTACTAGAAATGTATGTGCAGCAGTATCTCTGTACATCTCTGATACTGTGACCTGTCACCATCATTATGTCTTACACATAATGCCTCATTCACGCCTGCCAGCGTACAGCCACCAGGAGGATGATGTCCTCATCATGTACCTCCATGAGAACTATGAGGTGTTGTTCAGCCATGTGCCACAGCATGCCCAGCAGCGTGATGACCTGTGGCAGGAACTTCGCAGGAGGGTGAATGATGTGGGTGGTCATAACTGCACCTACCAGCAGGTGCGCAGACACTGCACGGACTTGATATGGCATGCAAAACAGCGTGCCACTGCAATCACCAGGGAACAAGGTGGAACAGGTGGTGGGCCACCAACCCAACCCCCACTCACACACACCAAGGATCTACTGGCCAGTCTGGGGACACCTTCAGAACAGCATCCACAAACACTAGCTGCCATCATGGAGGTGGGTGTCTCCCAACCAATGAGTCTGGAGTTGCCTGGTAAGTCAGTACTGCACATATGACTATTATATCCCATTTAGTTGCATGTGTCACTGTACATTATGTAATGTAACACCATATGCAAGGTATGTTGACACACATGCTGCATACTACAGTATGCTACCCTGTGTTTGCACACATGTGCATACTATATGCTATTGTACAGGCAAATGTGTTAACATGCACAGTGCACCCTGTGGCTGTCATACAGTCATGGATAATGTTCAAACTGCTGTGTCACCCCTATACAGGTACCTCTGGCGTGCCGCACAGACATCAGTCCATTGCAGGTGAGACTGTCATCAGTATCGGGCATGTTAAAGTATAGATCTATTCGCCATGTGGCCAGTTAACACTTGTACACTTGATGTTTGGTCCAGTCATGATATACAGGTTGCATCACCCATCATTCACACTGGCTACCCATGTGTAATATATACAAACGAAATGATACACCAACATGAAACCACAGTATCTGTCATTGCTACATGTGTGGACAGCTGTGCATACAACGGTGGAGGTGTTGTGCAATGTAGGCATATGTACTATACATTGGAATAACACGTGTGGTACGCAAACAGTACCACACAGTGAGCTGGGATATGGGCAGCCCACAGGAGTCACCATTGTGTTATATGCCCCTGCAATGGGTGCACACATTGTGATGTGCCATCTGACATGTCCCAGACACGTAGTGTTCTGGCTGCAATATTGTCATACTATCCCATAACACATACTCCACATACCAAACATAAAACCTGTTGTCTGCATAGCCCTGTGGATGGTGAGATATCTGACATCTATGGGTGTATGTCATATGGGACAACACAGACATGTGAGATAGATGGCCATCACAAACATTTGGCCACCACATGTTCACACATGGCCATGGGGGATGGCCAGAGACATGTAGCCACACAGTAGATGTGATGTGTATACACCCTGTTGCACATTGTCCACACATGGTCCAATTATAGCCTTAGTTGACTGATTATACAGTTGATGTGGTACACTGGACATCCTAAAAGCCTGTGCACAGCTAGTGGAGGTGTCAGTTAAGTCTACTATATAAGATGTGTTGAACATCATGACTGTGTCATAGCATGACAGTAGTCACCTGTACAGCTTCCACAGACATTGACACCACATCAGGCCACAGATACTGTACATTTCCCTTGCTGCTGTAGGACATCACCGTTAGCTGTGCACCTCGTGTGTGTGGTACATCAATGTCATGTGACATGGTGAATTGACACATCTGCCATGTGTGGATATGGTTGCCAGGCAGCTAAGACTCTGTAGTAGTTGTGCAGAGGTGTCATCTGTAGGTCTTCCAGTGACCTGTCACATGACACAGCATGGTTTGGTGTATATACACCTCAGCATCGTGGGTCACAATCCACAGTTATGTCATGGGTATGCATGCAGTTATGGCTATGCAATGTGTGCATATTATGCACTGTATAGCAATATAGACGCCTCATGATGCCATGCAATGTGCATGGCTACTGATATGACACCTGCTTGCTGTAGTGTGCACCCCAGGGAGGAATGCTAACTAACACTATTAATGTCTGAGCTGCATGCCGTCTGCTGTATCACATGCATGCTGCATGCCATCTGTCAAAATCACATGCATGGTGTGTCTGTGTGTGTGTCTGTGTGTGTGTCTATTGTAATTTAGAGTCCTTCTTTGCATTCACAGGTGATGTAGGTGCGTTACCCTCCTGTGGTCCATCTGATGTTAGTGTCCCCACAGACACTAGCAGTGATGAACATATGCATGAGGTACAGGCAGGGTTGTCAGGGACTGAATTTGTGCCAATGGTTGCCATCCCAGCTATGTCCCCCTCCTCCCCGTACACAGTTCTGCTGCCAACACATACTGCATCACCAGTGGCCATAGAGGAAGGACAGTCAGCGTCTGTTAACATGGAACAGGAACGTGTGGTGGCTACAGAAGGTGTGTCTCCACACCATGGTGTCAGTGTAATGACTGCAGATGTGCCACACAGTCATGTGGCCGGTGCTGCTCGTAGGAGGACCTCTGGCAGACATGCACCTGAGGGACAGAGCGTAGCAGCTGGTATCACCAGACGCATGTTCCAGACAGTAATGGTGGCACAGGCACGTACTGAACAGCAGAACAGAGAAGGGCAGAGGCTGCAGAGGGCTGCTATCCGTACTCTAAACGACAACATCCAGGCATTGGCAAATGCTCAACAGCAGATTGCTGATGTTCTGGACAGGTGATTGGGTGACATGGTCGGAATCTTTGACCATGGCATGGCAATCCGCGAGCATGAGCTGTCTGTGCTGGAACATCTGGTAGGAGTGAGGTGTAGGCCACATGGACATAGGCCAGCTACACCACCTAGTGCAGGTCAACGTGAGCGTGCCACCTCACATTCCCGCTCCCATAGTGCCAGTAGCAGTAGCAGTGCAGCTGGTGCTGTGCTGTCCACACTAGGACACAGCAGGCCATGTGGACATGGCCCTGGACATTCCCAGCGGAGACACAGTTCCAGTGGACATGTGTCGTCGGACAGTAGCTAATCTGTACCTCTGCCTGGTAGTGCCTGTGCAACCCCTGGCAGACACAGGTCCCGTGGCTATGGCTGGACACAGTGAGCTGTACATCCTGGTCTGTACAATCTGGAGCTGTCAATAATACCCCTGTGTAGGCCTCACAAAAGGCAGAATGGTGTGCACACATACACGCACACAGCAAACACATCTGTAGGGCACCACAACCTGGCAGACCCACATGCATACTGAACAGACATGTCCAACCAGATCACCGGCCCTTACCCACACACATGATGTCATCCATTGGTGCAGCCTATGCCCCTGGCAAACATTATCACCCTGTGCATATGATGAAGCCTGTGCCGCATCCCTGTCATCCACACCATCGGTGCAGGGACATGCTAAAATGGTCTGATGCACAGGGTGAACAGAATAGCGAGAGAAGTGTATATTGCAATTGTTGTGTAAGAATAATGTGAGAAGTGTATATTACATTAGTTGTGTACTGTTGACACACACCAGACATACCATGTAGTACAGGTTTAGCATGCATTGTTATATGTTCACAGTATGTGTCTCGGTAACAACAGTAACAGCATGTTGGTAATGATGCCCTGGTTCCCTCCTTATGGTTTACTTGCATGTGCCTACAGGTAGCAGTGTTTGCAGTCTCCCATGTGTAACTGTGGAGTACTCACAGGCATGTATGGCAATATCAGCATGCTATACGTAGCCTCAACCTGACTGTTGGAAAGGCTAACATACCACAGATGTCCACACATATACTGATCCAGAAGCATGTGGGCTGTTTAATAGGCTACAGTGGCTAGAGACCTGACATCCATACCAGGTCACATCACAGGTATGTTGACATGGTGCAGGGGTTGTACACAGCGGTCCGGCCGATGACAATGTTAGAGGCCACTTGATAGCATGAGGCCTCACTGTGTAGCAGTAATACCCTGTCACATTACAGGAACATACCCACACTCACGGGTTCAACAACACTATAATGCACACTCCATAGTGTTGAGGTGAGGACCCCTGCCTATGTGGTAATCACCCTAACAGTACTGTGTACCCACACAACGCGACACAGAGAAAGAACATGTACAGGTAGCCAGTATGGCTGAGACCAATGGCATCAACAGGGTAGTAGACTGCATCACCATGAGGGGTTAGGGATCCTGTGTGTTCTGTATGGTAGCATACACCCTCACTCCATGCACCAGACAGCCATACATACATACACACATACACACACACACACACACACACACACACACACACACACACACACACACACACACACACACACACTGTGGAGACCACAAATGTCATTCACATACGGATAGCTGATATGTGTGTGGTACACACACCACCCCTGCCTACGTCATGCTTTCCACACTGAAGTATGTAGAGATCTCTACAACAGTGTACAGGGGTGTGTAACAATTGGGATGTATTCCCCACCATATGTGGTATATATGGTCACACAAGCAAACACACATGGCAGTACTGTGAATGATACACCTGCTATATGATGATAGGTCTGACAGACATGCAGCAGTATTGGCCGCATTATGTGTACCAACGCTACCTCCGGCAATTGTGCTGCTATATGCACATGGGAGGATGTAAGTGTTACAGGTGTCAAGTGACTTACAGTCAGTAACACCTGACCGCTGTGTAGGTTTTATGTCTTCACCATCAAGTAGCAGTAACATAGCGTACTGTTTGCACATGTAATGGTAGGATGGCATGTGACACACCTGTGAGCCGTCCCTGGCAAACATCCATCTGCACAGGTGAATCACCACTTTATGTACACACATCCATCCATACCTGATGTACATCCTACCATACTGTCAGTATTTCACCATATACAGGTGTCAGTGATGTGGCTGCATTGCAACTGCATGTTGTAGTTAGGCACAGATGAGTTACATACATCAGCTACTGCACATGCATGGTAGCTGCATGCACACTACAAATTGTACATGTGTGCTGGTCCTACATGCCTGTCATGTAGCCATGTTTGTATGCATTGCAATTGGTGGAAATGTCTGATGACATACATAACACATGGACTGTTGTATGATATGATGGGTGTCATGGGTAACTAGTACAGAGGGAATGTGTCCTCGGTCAACATTGCTACCTCATGTACTGTTAGCATTCAACAGCCATGGACCCACCTTCCATTTGCGTGCGTGTGATTGCTGTAGCCACTTGTCTCCACGGAGGACAGCAAAAACTATGCTATGTACATATGTGTTGTGTGTGTGGTCCATGCACATATCCACTGCGATTACATGTATGTCATATCCAAACATGTGTGTTCTTTGGTGTACAGCGACAGACATCTGTCACAGCTGTGTAAGACCCAGGGCCTCTGTTATGTGTAGAGCCGACCTGGTTATGTACAGTGGTATCATTGCAATGCATAACACATGATGGAACCCTGTCGGTACATGCGTAGTCTGCACAGTTGCTGTAGACCTATGTACAGTCAACTGGTCATGAGTCACATGGTGTTGTGGTAATGTATGGCTGTGTATTGCTGGTCCAATGACATGGTGATGTCTGAGGGCTACATAGTAGACTGCGGTGTGTACCTCTGTGATCTGCACCTGAGACATCTGTGAAGGCTCCTGAGTGTGTACTGGTCAGTACATGTGAGTGGCCTTTATGTACGTGGGGACAGTAACACCATACTGTGCCCTCCTATGTACAGTCCACTGGTCATGAGTCACACGGTGTTGTGGTAATGTATGGCTGTGTATTGCTGGTCCAATGACATGGTGATGTCTGAGGGCTACATAGTAGACTGCGGTGTGTACCTCTATGATCTGCACCTGAGACATCTGTGAAGGCTCCTGAGTGTGTACTGGTCAGTACATGTGAGTGGCATTCATGTACGTGGGGAGAGTAACACCATACTGTGCCCTTCCATGTTTAGAATCAGTGTGCATGCAAGACAGCCCTTTGCAACTACTAAGTGTGTGAGCATGCCCAGTACGCCGTTATGTACATGGACACACAGTACATTCCACACTGCGCCCTTCCGTGTTTAGAATCCATGTGCATGCATGACGGCCCTTTGCAACTGCTACGTGTGTGAGCATGCCCAGTACGCTGTTGTGTAGATGGACACACAGTACATTCCAAACTGCGCCCTTCCATGTTTAGAATCCGTGTGCATGCAAGACGGCCCTTTGCAACTGCTAAGTGTGTGAGCATGCCCAGTACGCCGTTGTGTAGATGGACACACAGTACATTCCAAACGGACATGTGATACTAAGTGTGTGGGCATGCCCAGTGACACCTTGTGTCGGTGATGTGCCTCTGTGTATGGGCATGGACATTGACATCCTGTATAGCGATGGTGGTCATCCAGGCAACAGATGTCCATTTTTCACGTCACGATGGATGCCTACATTGAACACACTGGTAGACTGTGTTGAAGGGTGTACTGTCTGTGGCACTTCCCGTATCTATGTAGTGTTGTTGTAGTGCTCCGTAGATAGGCAGTTGCCCCGATCATACCACTGCCATGTGTTAGTCTACGTCTACCTTGGGACAGTAATATGCTTTTAGACTGCTCACTCTCTATACATTCCCTATCGGCGTCTTTGCCTTTGCGGATGATGTCATCCACCTAGAAGTATGCCTCTGGGAGTGCTGTGTTCAGTAATCTCGGTAGCACGTTCTGTAACTGCGTAATGCTGTAGTGTGATAAGGTAGTTAGGTGTATGTTCGACTCCCAGCCCTGCCAAGTGTGTGCGTGTGTGTGTTTCCAGCTGCCTGGGGACAGAGTAATGCTTTTAGATGGCTCACACCACATACATTCCCTATCGGCGTCTTTGCCTTTGCGGATGATGTCATCCACCTTGAAGTATGCCTCTGGGAGTGCTGTGTTCAGTAATCTTGGTAGCACGTTCTGTAACTGCATAATGCTATAGTGTGATAAGGTAATTAGGTGTATGTTCGACCCCCAGCCCTGCCAAGTGTGTGTGTGTGTGTTTCCAGCTGCCTGGGGAGAGAGTAATGCTTTTATACGGCTCACACCACATACATTCCCTATCGGCGTCATTGCCTTTGCGGATGATGTCATCCACCTAGAAGTATGCCTCTGGGAGTACTGTGTTCAGTAATCTCGGTAGCGCATTCTGTAACTGCGTAATGCTGTAGTGTGATAAGGTAGTTAGGTGTATGTTCGACTCCCAGCCCTGCCAAGTATGTGCCTCGTGTGTTTCCAGCTGCCTAGGGACAGAGTAATGCTTTTAGACGGCTCACACCACATACATTCCCTGTCGGCGTCTTTGCTTTTGCGGATGATGTCATCCACCTAGAAGTATGCCTGTGGGAGTGCTGTGTTCAGTAATCTTGGTAGCACGTTCTGTAACTGCGTAATGCTGTAGTGTGATAAGGTAGTTAGGTGT
Source organism: Protopterus annectens (assembly GCF_019279795.1). NCBI lineage: Eukaryota > Metazoa > Chordata > Ceratodontiformes > Protopteridae > Protopterus > Protopterus annectens. Next base: position 1,438,098,898 of record NC_056746.1, on the reverse strand, counting down.
ATTTTTGACTCCCAGCCCTGCCAAGTGTGTGTGTGTGTTTCCAGCTGCCTGGGGACAGAGTAATGCTTTTAGACGGCTCACACCACATACATTCCCTATCGGTGGCTTTGCCTTTGCGGATGATGTCATCTGCCTAGAAGTATGCCTGTGGGAGTGCAGTGATGCCGGAACTTGGTAGCACATTCTGTTACTGCATAATGCTGTAGTGTGGTAGACTAGACAGGTAGATGCTCGATTCCAGGGCATGGCAGGTGTGTGTTTGGCAGTTATACCGTATGTGTTGGCATCTGTGGGTGGCTAGCTGCAGGATGTGTTCAGTTTGTTTTGTTGCTGACCTATATAGTGTCCACAGCCCGCATATTCTGCCAAGACACTGGGTTGTCAACACATACATTCGCCAATAGGTCTGGTGAGTAACTGTCAGCAGCCCTACTCTTACCCTTGCTACGGTCTGACCCATGTGACGCAACATAACACACGTGCCTTGATATTAACAACACTACATGATGCAGGTGGCACATGTAGTTTCCTTTCCATTCCTGTCTAATGCATTGCTGTCATGTGGTTCGCTGTTGTGATATAAATGCCATATCTACATATGCGTGTACATGTATATGTGTGTATGTATATATACATATATATATGTCCATGTATATATGTATACAAATAATATATGTGATATATGTAGATGTAGAGGTGGACATAGATGTAAACATATGTCTGGGGACATCAGCACTATTGGCTATTTCTGCCAGATGATCTGTACGTGATAACCTGGGGTCTATGTATATCTGCCATGGTGTGGTGTTAATGCACATCGTCTGTGGTGTGCAGGGCCACGGGTTGTAGTCTTGTAGACACCGGTTATTTTGTTGCTGGGAAGACCATGGGACATCGAATATGGTGATGGTAAGGCACCTGTTGCCAGTTGTGTGTGGATCTGACTGACACTGAGCAGTGGTTAATATGTTGGAGGTTCGGTATGGGTCATATAACTATTCATTAGAAGACTATACTATGCAGATGAGGTTGACTATGGTGTATCACATTTATTACCAGGGTGTGCTTCTGGTCCCTGGAGTGTATGTGTGTAGTCAGCCAGGTGCAGGTCTTGAATATAGTTGACAGCATGGGAGGGGGGGTCAGGCATACTGTACGTACATTGCAGAACTGTGCCTCGGGAGTGCTCCTGCCTTAGCACACCTAAGCTAGGGGTGTGTCTATACCTGCTTGGTGACGTTGGGAGGGATGACAGCAGTGGTGGGGTAGTCAGGGTGTACAGGCTGCACAAACAGGTGTTGATCAGCACAATCAGCTGATGACATGGCCAGCCCACACATGAACAGTACATTAATGCGAGCAAGCAGCATACACACAGTTTTCGTCCACACTCTACACCACCGGTGTATACCTGCAGGAACATTTCATAACACAGTCCAACCAAATGACATGGGCTGCAGCAGGCAACATATACCAACATGTGCAGGAGGCTGGGGCAGTGAGGATGTGTATGCTGCCGAACAACCCTTAGTGGGGTGACATAAGACTTTATAGACCGAGGGTGACTTACCAGGGTCTACATGGGCTGGGGATGTTGGAGCACTATGGGGTAGACAGAGACCTCCTACAGCAGCTTGTTGACCTGTGCCTAACACATCAAACAGGCCGAGGGAAACACATCACAGTGGATACCATGGGATGTGTTGGCCTAGGTGTACTAGCCACAGGTACCTCACACAGCACAACTGGGGATACCATGGGTATCTCACAGGCATCTGCATCTAGAGTATTGCACCAGTTCACAGATGCCATGTCAACACATGCTAGTGAGCACGTACAGGTCCTCCACACATGTGATTAGTGGACCAGCAATATGCATCTGTTCAACCACATGGATGAGTACCCTGGGGTACTGGGTGCTATAGCCTGCACACGTAGCACCACCTGGGGAGCAGGGTAGGGCCTACAGTCAGTGCAGGGGCATACCCTCCAACAGCTAGGCCATATGCGATGGCCAGGGCATGAGATTGAATGTGTGTGCTGTCTGCCCTGGAAGCTATGATGTGTTCGATATATGGCGTCTGACACAGCTGTAGCACACCAATGCCTATATGGACATCCCCTACAGTCTCCTAGTGGGGGATGCTAGGTAAACACTGGTGTAGTGGCTTATAACACCCATCAGCAATGCACACACACCTGAACACTCACACTATACTGAGGCGGATGCACAGGCAAGACATATACATGTGCATGTGTTTGGGATGCTCGGTTCACAGTTCTGGTATCCGGACACATCTGTTGGGGCTTTGCAGTATTCACAAGCTACATGCATACAGGTTGTTATGGTATTTGCTATGCTACACAATGTTATCCTGCAGTAACAGTTGCAGCAGGAACAGTATGGGGCAGGGCCACACAGCCCAACACCACTGCCAAAGCCTGTATAGGCACAGTGTGACTTGGTGAAGGAACTACCTGAGTAGGGCACAGTTGGCGAAAGCCCGTGCACAGTATGACCTGCCCTTGGCAAAGAGGCAACACAGGGCATATGCACTGACACAGTAGGTACCCACGGATTTCCCCTCTCTGACCCGCACACAGTACAATGGATGCCAAACATGACAGTACCTGTGCTCGGCCATGTATGGGAGGTGCACTGTGTGCATCCGACATAGGCAGCACTCCAGCACCATCGTCAAGTCTGTAACACAACCAGGGTATGTCTATTGACCTAAGAAGTGGCAGTTGTATTAGAATGTGTACTTACCCATTGCTATGGTATGTATGTGAGCATACAAGTGACTGTGGTGGCCAAATGCTAGAGCAGCAGACAGTACACATCCACAGTGGCACCATGACCTCTGTAGCACATACGGGGGTCACAATGGTAGCCTGTAGTACACAGGGTGTCCTAACCCACTGCAGATTATGGGCTGACCATCATGTGTGTCCCTACAGCCCACACACGTTCCATGCAGCTGGACAGATGTGGACCAATACAGACAAATGATATACGATGGCCTATGGATATGCCCAATGACTGACCCCAACCCCTTATGACACACACAGATGACAGCAGGCCAGGCTGTTTGATGTAGGTTGTGTAATAGGACGTCCAACACCACTGTGCTGGTAAGTAATGCTGGGAACTGACGTATCCTGGTATCCCTCCAACCAGCAATTTAGGTAGGTCCACACACTGAAATGGAGTACCCGGCAGACCAGTACAGTAGCGGCAGATGTTTACAACTGTTGGCTGTGCCCCCCATCACACCTATACATGTGAGAGTCATGTGCACCATCCACGGTGCTGTGTAGGACTGTGGTTGTGGTTGCATGTCCCCCCACACTATACAGACATGTAGCAACTGTCAATTCCACATGACCATTAGCTACCCTGCAGACACAGCATGTCACCTGACTGTGTAGAACAGAGGGGTCAGCAACACAGTACTAACTATCTGGGCATGTGACACATGCAATACAGTTGACCATACTTTGCATATTCACACAGATGACGGTATTGTCAGTCTACAACATGCGTAACAGTCATACTGGGCATGCTCACACACTGAAACACAGGACGGCCAGGCATGCACACACCAGTGGTCTGGACATATCTGCCAGTACATTGCTATACTGTTGGATGTCTGTGCTGTATGGTGTTTGCGGTCTATTGTCTGTACATATGCCATGGTCTATTGTTAATTCACATGAGCTATGTGCGCAGGGTACTTCTACCATCATGTGTATAGGGCGGTTCTTTGTTTGCGGACAGGCCGACGCCTTTGGATACAAACCGGGTAAGGCACAGTCCAGCAGGTGGGAGCTGTTGTGCGTGGGTTTGCACAGTGTTAAGCACTGCTGACCTCTGGTCACAGCACCTTATACACATTTAGACTCCACATTTCTTTGACAGGGCACTACTGGCATACTGGTAGACAAACACACTTACAGTCGCTCGCTCTCCGACATTTCCGCTTACATTTGTCACTCACGTTGGGTGTGTGCGATCCCTTGTGATGCGTATTACATCGAACTACATGACTACAGTATCGGGTATGTGTAACCATTTTGCGACGGCAGCCGTTCCACTGTACGGACTCGGCGGCCAGTCCAGTGACATAATCATATTATATTCGTGTTCCTCATACGATCTGCTCCCATCTGCCTGATACATGGGAACCGATACTCTGCAATGCTGACATGTGACGTGACTTTGTTAACGCAGCTGTCTGCCGAGTCATGCTACCGCATACCTACTGCACGTTGACCACCTTTGAGATTGCACGACGGGAGATTGTAGGAGTGACACCTTTCCCACTTTGCATGGGACAGTCCCTCATCACACATCACATGTGACAATACCAGAACTCTCCACCAATTGGGGACACATTTCTGCAGAAACAGGGACAGGTCATGAAAAACAGGGACATTTTTACAAAAGTAGGGCTATTAACTTGACACATTGACAGAATCAGAGCATATGACTTAATACACATATTCTGAAGTAACAGTTGTTTATAACTCTTACTTATTGTCATTAGTCAGTAAGTGTAATTCACCACCTTTCCTTCAACAGCCACTACTTTTAGGAGGGATTAAGAAGGACACAGACTTTCAGTCAAACTCAGGGACGTACCTGACATTCAGGGACAGTTGAGTGGTATGGACAATACTCTAGCCATTGCAACTGTCCTGATTAGGGGACCTTCTCATGTTGTAGGTGTCTGTACTGGTTCCTTGTTACAGGTCTGGTATACCTGACACGTCGATATGTCATATGTAGTAGCATAAGCAACTATACTGCTGCTAGACTACGCTTTGATTTGTTCCGATATGTATATTTCTGTACTATGCATGGCTGTCAGTATGTTCGGCCCTGGTACATCTAACAGTTCTACAGAGCAGGTTCCACTTTGGCCATTCAGACTGGTGGCGGCCCTATAGACCCTATATGTAGAGCTATCACATGTGTCAAGGCAACACATACCCACAGCATACCTCTCAACTGTCCCTGATTTTCAGGGCCATCCCTGATTTTGACTCATATTTTAACTCTGTCCCTCTTAATCCCTCCTAAAACTAATGACATTTGGAGGAAAGGTGGTGAATTACACTTCATGAATAATGACAATAATTAAGAGTTACAAACTTCTTTTACTTCAGAAAATGTGTATT